>NW_006922359.1:555589-581948 GCF_000298275.1 Orycteropus afer afer
TATGCACTGTATGTTGTTGTTGTTGTTATTTGCCGTGGAGTCGGCCCCGACTCATAGCGACCCCTCCTTGGGTTTCCGAGGCAGTATCACTACAGAAATAGGATTGCCCAACCTTCCTTCCGAGGAGTGGCTGGTGGGTTTGAACCGCCGGCCTTCTGGTTAGCAGTCAAGCGCCTTAGGCACTATGCTATCAGAGCTCTTATGCACTGTATAATCATACAAAATACAGTTATATAAAAATTAATTATAAAACTCAACATTTTTTTGCTGCCAAGCATTGGACTAATTTTATTGCCATAAATATATATATACAACACAAACTTGCCATTTTTCACGTGTAGAATTTACTGACATCAACAACATTAATCATGTTATACAACTGATTTCTTTACCCACAGATCCCCTTTAACGTTTGAACGTGGGCCCAGGCTCGTGTCTGGCGCTTAGTCATAATTTTCTATTCCTGCATGGCTTCAGCATGTTTCATTTCGGAGCTCATTCCGGAGCTGGAGTTCATTCCGGAGCTGAAGCCCAGAGAAATTAAGATACTCCAGGCTCGCACAGCACATTGGGTGGGTGGCAGAACTGGGACCACACAGGTCTTCCTACACCTGCGCCCGGCTCCCTCTGGCGGGCCGCCAACGCACAAGCGCTCCTCCCCGGCTGACCAAGCTTGGGTCTCGGACCTTTCCGTAGTCACATTTCTGCCCCCGTCGAACCCCACAGGAATCTACAAACTCCGCCCCCGCCCCCTTTTCTAGACCAATGACCGCGGGGTAAATATAATGAAAGGCAGGAGCAGGGCGGGATTGTATAGATTGGCATCATTTTCAGCCCCTGGCATTAGGGTTCTCTCAGATAGACAGCATAGCTATCCAATAAGTATGCAGCTAGACGCTGGCGCGTACCAATGCGGTCGGGAGGCGGGGTTCGGCTGTGGGAAGAAGGGGCCGGGGATATTGTCGCCCGTATCGCGGTGCCGGGCGCGCGGAACAGTTGTCGGAGGAGCAGACGTAGTGTTTGCCGCCGCCATGAGTTACACAGGTGAGTTCCTGCAGGGTGGGGGCCGAGCTCCCGCAGGGGGCAGGAGGGGTAAGTGGCGAGGCCGCGCGGAATTTGCCCACATCTCCCCGGCCAGGTTACTGGCCGCTTTGCGGCCACAAAATGGCGTCGCAGGTCTGTCGCGTCAGGTCGCGTCCCTCACGCCTTGACCCCCCGGTTTTCTGTTTTCCCAGCTTCGCTTCTCGGGGCCCGGCCGTCTGAGGCCTCGGTTCCAGCCGTTGTGTCTGGGAGCCCTGGGCCTCGGCGCCTGAGGCTTCTGGTCTCAGAAGACCCAGCCGCCTCGGGCTTCGGCGCTTTAGGTCGCTGCTTTTCAGGCTTTGGTCCTTAGAACCAGCCAGCCGCCATTGGTGGGCCTTCCCCCGCGTTGTGTTCCCGCAGAGTGCCACAGCCCCCACCTCCCGGTGCTTGCCCCGGAGCTGGGAGAGGCGCCAGGCTTCGGAGGGACAAATAGATATCTGAAGGATTTGAGCTGGAACGGGACCCCGGGGCGGGCCTGGGCCTTGAGGAGGAGGAAGAGTTGGCTTCCACATTGATACATTCAGCATCTGTCTTATTTGCTGTGTCGATGCTTAGTATCCGTGCCGCCTATGGCGACTCCATGTGTGTCAGTAGAATTATGCTCCATAGGGTTTTCAATGACTGTGAAGCATCTGCTTTTCGGAAGCAGATAGCAAAGTGTTTTTTTTAGATCTTCCGGGTCGGTTCGAACCACTAGTGTTTTGGGTTAGTGGAGTGATTAACCGTTAGGGCCACCCAGGGACTCCTAAATTATGTCCAGAAAAAAAAAAAAAAATTCAGTTGAGTCTACTCCGATTCTTGGCAACCCCATGTATGCAAAGTAGAACTGCTCTACAGGGTTTTCAGTGGCTGATATTTCAGAAGCAGGTAACCAGTACTTTTTCCTGAGAGGCCTTTGAGTGGACTTGAACTGCCAACATTGGGTTAATAGCCAATTGCTTAACCATTTGCTTTACCCAGAGATCTGTTGGTGTAAAATAAGCACTGAGAATAAAAATTCATCAAGTGAGTTGGTAGGCGAGGGACAGACCTCAGTAGGCAAAATGAATAATTCACGGGAAGGGAGTGTTTATGCTCTGAGGAGTTGTTTCCTTCCGTAGGGTGGCTGAAGACCTCTGAAAAGACGAAAGAAAGAAGAGAGGGAGTGAGGCTATTTGGCCCAGGGAGCTGTTGACACAGAAGCACTAGGGCAGGAATGTGCTTGGCGTGTTTGATGCTCAGCTAAGGAGCCAATGGGATTGGAGCAAAGGGGAGGACAGGTGAAGAGAATATTAGGGGCCATGGCTGTACTCAAATGATTGTAAAGCTTTCCTGGGTGAAGCCCAGAGGCTTGCCTGGGTTTTTTCTCACCCAGGAGCCATAGATGGATCCTCCCTGTTGATGAGTGTATTAAAGGGTTGAGCAGTGTGTGGTTGCTGAGTAACCGCGTTTTAGTCAGAATATTCAGGGTTGAGATGGGGCCTGGGCCTCTAGAGCTCTACTGCAGGCTGCTTTTTGCTGGCTTAGGCAAAAAGGCTGATGGTTTGAGTCCACCCAGAGGTGCCTTGAAAGAAAAGCCTGGTTGTCTACTTCTAACAAATCAGCCATTGAAAACCCTAAAGAGCATAATTTGACTCTATAGCAGCTGGTTAGACGAAAAGGTGATGCCAGTCCTTCCTCCTTTGGCTCACAGGTCTGGAGTGTGGCATGATACCCAGTTTTTCTAGCAACCATCCCTTAACCCAGCAGTTCTCAACCAGGGGCGATACTACCCCTGGGAACATTTGGCAATGTTTAGACGTGTTGGGGTGTCACAACTGGGGATGAGGACATAACTGGCATCTAGTGGGTAGGAGGCCAGAAAGAAAAAAATAAACAGTTGCTGTGAAGTTGACTCTGATTCATGGTGACCCTATGTGTGTCAGAGTAGACTGTACTCCATAGAGTTTTGAGTGGTTGCTATTTTAGATCACCAGACCTTTTTTGCAAGGTGCCTCTGGGTGGATTTGAACTGCCAGCCTTTCAGTTAGTAGCTGAGTGCTTGATTGTACCACCTAGAGACAGCCAGGGATGCTACTAAATGTCCAGCTCCCATGGCAATGTCAGTAGTATCAAGCCTCTTGTTGCTTGTAATGCTCTTGACTGAGTTTTCCTGAGAATGGAAGCCAGTTCCGTGGTTTTCAGGGTCAGGACTACTGAAGAAACCCAAATTCCAGCTTTGGGTGGGCACTGACATAGCCACACTAAGGAAATAGCAATTAGTTTCTCCTTGATTATGGCAAATTGAAAACCAGGGTAGCGTTATAATATGAGTCTTTCCCTTTTAAGAAGCAAGTTATTAAAGTCAAAGGAATTTTAAGGTATGTTCCAGCTAAGCATTTGCCTTTAAGGATAACTTTTGGAGCCCTGAAGAAGATGATTAAAATTTGTCTTTTTGTTAACTCCTGCTTTTTAGATTAAATTCAGTTACTTTGTTTATACTTGGTGCACTAAGCAAGAGGCACAGTGGGAACATCCCACCTTCATGGCTAACTGCCTGGTAAGGATCATGAATTCAGTTCCCCAAGTGTGGAAATGGATCTAGTCCTCACCTTCCCAGATCTCCGTTCTCATTGCCAGTGGCTCATGCAACATGTTTCCCCACTCTAGCCACCCGGAACTGGGTCAGGGCTCACAAGTTAGACAGACACTGTCTTTCAGACCAGCTTCCCAAGCAGCATTTGTTGTACCCTTAGTGCCTAAGGCATCTGACTGCTAACCAGAAGGCTGGCAGTTCAAACCCACCAGCCATTCCTCGGAAGGAAAGTTAGGCAATCTACTTCTGTAGTGGTACCGCCTCAGAAACCCAAGGAGGGATCACTATGAGTCGGATCCTACTCCACGTCAGTGAGTTTGGTTTTGGTTTTAGCAATCCAGAGCTAGGTCAGAACTCACAAATTAGAAGGGCACCTTTTTTTCAGGCTGCCAAACAGGTAGACGCCAGTCCCTGCTGGCTCTCCTTGCCCTTATGGGTTTGTTAATGTACCGGAATGACTCCCAGAATTCAGTCAGAATACACCATATCATAGGAACTCTGGTAGCATAGTGGCTAAAGCACTTGACTGCTAACCAAGAGGCTGGCGGTTCAAACCCACCAGCCACTCCTCGGAAGGAAGGTTGGGCAATCCTACTTCCGTAGTGATACTGCCTCGGAAACCCAAGGAGTGGTTGCTATGAGTCGGGGCCGACTCGATGGCACATAACAACAAAAACAACAACACACCATATTATGGCTAGAGATTTATGACAGCCAAAAAGGTTACAAATGAAAAGATACAGTGTGAAGTCCAGGAGGGTGAGATGGCATAGTGTGGAACTTCTGTGTCACAGAGAGGGATGCACTACCCTCTCTCATGCATGGTCACCAACCGGAAACTTTTTAGGGCTCTTATCAGCCTTTCCATGTGCCTATTGTAGATTACCTCATTCATTGGCCCCCAGATGGTCCCTCTTAGTCTGGTCAGCCCCTATTCATTATTCTCAGATGTTGCTATGCTAGAAAACACAGAACAAAGGCCAGAGTGCTTCCTGCAGGAAGTCCACACCTCACATTTGGAAAAGGACAATCCATCTCTCAATGAGGAGAAAGTGGGAACAATGGAAAAAACAAGACACAAATTCAGAGGCAGGCTTTCAGACAAAGGTCTGAAATGCTCTGAGGTTTTGTATAGGAACATTTAAATACAAAAACACACATTGATGGCAAAAACAAGATGGCTTGGTATATTATTTACCAATTATCATGTAATAAATCACCCCAAAAATCAAGTAGTATAAAACATGGATAAGCATTTACTGTCTCACATGGCTTTTGTGGATAGGGAATACAGGAGTGATTTAACTGGGTTCTGACTTGAAGTCTCCCATGAAGTTGCATTGAGGATATCATTTGGGATGGCATCATCTGAGGACTTGACTGGGGCTAGGAAGGGTTACCCCAGGTGGCTCACGCAGTAGCTGACAAGTCAGTGCTGGCTGGTGGCTCCTCAACACATGGACTCATCATCATCCAGAGGGCTGCTGGAGTGTTTTCACAACATGGTGCTTGTCTTCCCCTAGCCTGAGTGATCCAAGAGAAAGCAGGAAGCCTCAGAAGCCACACTTGGTCATTTTCTGGTAGCATAGTGCCTAAGGCACTTGACTGCTAACCAGAAGGCTGGTGGTTCAAACCCACCACCCACTCCTCAGAAGGAGATGGGCAATCTACTTCCGTAGTGATACTGCCTTGGAAACCCAAGGAGGGGTCGCTGTGAGTCTGGTCCGACTGGACGGCACATAACAGCAATAACAACAACATTGCTTACATGGCCAGCCCTGTTAGTTTGGGAGGGGACCATGTAATGTTAGAGGCAAGAACTGCTAGAGGCCATCTTGGAGGCTGGTTCCCACCTTGCTCTGGGCTCAGACATTAGAGGTTGGAAGCAGTCTAATCTTAGTTGCTTTTTAGAACTCCCAGTCATCCTTCAAATAATTCTCTTTGTAAAAGGAAAAGAATAAGGTGGGGCAGCTTTTTATATCTTTGAGTTATAAAGCTGTCAGGCTGGCCCAAGGGAGGGGCTATGTATGCTGCATGACCTTTTGGTCTATAGGACCAGAAACTGTCTTGTTTTATTATAGCACTCAGAGCAGAACAGGAAGAGGACAGTTCATGAGCCAGACACCAGCGTTTTGGTAATTGGAGCTGTAGCTAGCTGAAGAAGGGCCTGCCTGACAGACAGTATTGTGGAGCAGAATGTTAACATGGGAGCACAGGATTGGGCAGAACTGGCCACTGGGCCCTGAAGGTTTGATGGGTGGTCTTCCCTTTTTCCCAGAGAAGAATTAGGGCCTGGGTGATGTAAAATGTGAATGTGCCTGGTTGCTAACCGAAAGGTTGGAGGTTCAAATTCATGCAGAGGCACTTCAGAGGAAAAGCCTGGCTATCTACTTCTGAAAAAACAGCCATTGAAAACTCTATGGAGCACCATTCTACTCTGACACACTGGGGGCGCTATGAGTTGGAATTGACTCGCTGGCACCTGGTTAACTGGATTTTCTGAATAGATCCACATCTTTCGCTTATTGCACCCCAGAATGTATACCAGTCTGTGGTAGGCTCCCGGTTGCATCTACTTAAAACTGGATTACTTAAATCCTAGGGTCATTTTACTGGCAGCCCTGTTGTTGAACAAATATGTTCCCCAAAGTTCGTTGAGGAAACAATGGAGAAGACAGATGATGTCAGGTGCCTCTTACATTGTGAGGCTGCCCTGTACAGGTGAACTCTCAGAAGAATTCCTTTAGCATTTCTTTTTCTTTTTTTGTTATTTGGGTGAAATGTTATAGAGCAAATTCACTTTCCATACAGCAGTTCACATATACTTTGTCTCATGACATTGACTATAGTTTACCACAAAATAACAGCTCCCCTCCCACTTCCTCCCCGTAGTTACCTCTTTCCTGTATCTTTCCTCCCATGCACTCCTGCCCCCCCCCCAGCTGTCTCCCTGTGCATACACAGCTCTTCTATTCTCCCATGATTGATCTCTCCAGGGAGCGTATCTGCCTAGTGTAAATGTTCACTTCATATGCCTGTCTTTTGTTTGGCCATGGGAGTGGGTTCACAGGAGTGGGTTCAGTTCCAGACCTGAAGGACAGCTAGGGGCCATAGTCTCAGTGGCTCCATCAGGCTCTATCAGACCAGGAAACCTGGTCCCCCTCTTTTTTTTTTTTTTTTTTTAATGATTTTGAGTTTTGTTCCACATTGTTCTTCCACTCTATCCAGGATCTCCTACATAGATCCCCCTCTGAGTGGTTGAGAGTGGTAGCCAGGCACCATCTAGTTCTTCTGGTCTCATAGTTGTATAGGCTAAGGATTGCACAGTCTACCAGTTGCTTGGACTAATTGTTTCTGTGAATCTTTGGTTTTCTTCATTCTTCTTTGCTCTGGATGAGGAGAGACCCATCATTGCATCTAGATGGCTGCTTGCAAGCTTTTAAGATCCCAGTCACTACTCACTAAAGTAGGATGTGGAACAATGTTTTGTGTAGTATGTTATGCCAATTGAGCTTGATGTCCCCTGTGACTATGGTCCCAAGCCCGCAGGTCCAACTCCTTGCTCCCTCTGGGTAGTTGGCTGTGGCCAAGAAGTTACTACAGTCTTATCCCTGGTCAACTCTACTGTATACCTGGGAATTCTTATAGAACATACCAATGCACTTGTAGAAACATTGTCTACTAACCCTATACATGGTCTTGGGTACACTCCCCCCTGCAGAGACATACCTAATAGTTCAGCCTGTCCACCCATCTATCCACCCGTATCTCCATGTTTGCCTTCACTGACAATGCAATACTGTATGTGCAGAAGGGTTCATCTTTGTTGTATGTACCTCCCATGTACCTCTCTACGTCTTCTTCTTTCTCCATGCCATTGTATTGATCACTCACATTGGGTATTGTTCTGGTTACCTAGTACTGCTCTGACAAGAATATACCACAAATGGGAGACCATTCCCAGTGTGGTGGTTATAGTTGTGTGTCAACTTGGCTGGGCCGCTGGTGGTATTTACTCCCCATGATGAGACTGGCAATCAACTCCATGGTGGGATCTACCACAAGCAGTTGAGTAGCTGCTTTGGGTATGTGATCTGCTACCCATATATAAGAAGTAGTTTGGGAATGGTCTCTAGCTTATGGTACCTGGGACCCTGCATGTAGCCGTGTCGTTGTTCAGGAGCCTGCCATGCTCTGCCAACCTGGGGACTTAACGATGAACTTGAATTAATGGCCTGCTGTGTGGTTTGGTAACATCAGGACTATGCCTTTTTACTTGTCAACCTTGGGCTTGGCAGCCTCAGCAGCCAGCAGCTGTCTGAGTGAAGAAAAGCCTCTAGCTTCAGTGGGCTGGGAGCTGGAGGCAGAGCTGAAGCCTAAGGCTAAGGGGCTTCCACCCAGCCCCTAGAGCCTGGCACTTTGAACTTGCACTTAAAGCCTCCAAACTGTAAGAGAATAAACTCCTGCTTGTTAAGGCCATCCCATTTGTGGTATATTCTTGTCAAAGTGGCACTAGGTAACCAGAACAGAATTGTCGTCTAGCCAAGTTGACGTACAACTCCAACTATCACACCAACTACTTCTTATATACGAGAAGCAGACCACATACCCAAAGCAGCTACTCAGTTGCTTGTGGTAGATCCCACCCATGGAGTTGACTGCCATTCTCATCATGGGGAATAACTACCACCAGCTGTCCAGTCACTCAGCCAGGCCCAACCAAGTTGACACACAAACATAACCACCACAGGTACATTGCCCTTCTCTTCACCAAAATCAATACTTATCTCTACCTATCTATCAGTGTTCCCTTCCTTCCTCTCCTTTCCCACCCCTGGTAATGAACAAAGAAAATTTCCTTCCATAGATAAAGCTTTCCTTCATTTTTACAATGATGGACTAATACAATATTTGTCCTTATGTGATTGACTTATTTCACTCAGCATAATGTCCTCCAGGTTCATCCAAGTTATGTGGTATTTTACAGATTCTAGTTTATTCTTTAGGGTTGCATAGTATTCCATTGTGTGTATGTACCGAAGTTTGGTTATCCATTCCTCAGTTGATGGACACCTAGGTTGTTTCCATCTTTTGGCTATTGTAAATAGTGCTGCGATGAACATGGGTGTGCATATGTGTGTTCTTGTCATGGCGCTCACTTCTTTAGGATATATACCTAGTAATGGAATGGCTGGGTCAAGTGGTATTTCTAATTCCAACTTTTTAAGGATTCGCCATATTGCTTTTCACAGTGGTTGTACCATTTTACAGTCCCATCAGCAGTATATGAGAGTCCCAATCTCTCCGCATCCTCGCCAGCATTTGCTATTTTATTTTCTCTCCTGTTGAAATCCCTACTAGTGCTGGGGCCAGATGTTATCTCGTAGTTTTGATTTGCATCTGTCTAATGGCTAATGATTGTGAGCATTTCTTCATATGTTTGCTGGCCGCCTGAATATCCTCTTTGAGCTTTTAACATTTCTTGTGAATAGTTGTTAATCATCAATTCTTAGAATTTGAGCATCTCAGACAGGTCCAGGGGCCCTGCAGGAAATCCATTCTCATACCCTCTTTAATTAGGGAGGGTGAAAGAGAGAGATGTCTGTATATTTGTGGTTTTCTCCTTTCCCAGTGCCCAGTCTCACTCAGTGCTCACCTCTAGGAGGGAAAGATAAAGTGTGCATCCCCAACCCCTTATTTGAAACCCTTGGAGCTGGATGTGTTCCGGAAATCTCACCTAAGAACGCTCCATAGCACCCCAGTGGAGTTTGAACCGAGCACCCTGTAGTTAGATTTTTCTCTGCACCAACTGGGATAAATGAAAGCTGTAAATGTCCTCACAGGTCATTCTTGCTACAAAATGAGTTTTGGCCCATTTGTGGGAAATACTTTTATTTCAGACCTTTTTGGACTTTGGAATTCCATAGTAAGGAATGTGGGCTTGTGTTGCTCACAGGGCCAAGGTGAGGATGAGGTGACATAATGCCTATAAAGTTTCTACCCCAGCTGGGGACTGGTACACAAACTGTTATCTGCTGTTGCCAGCATCCTTGTTGACTGGTCTTAAAAGGTACATGCTTAACCAGGGGCCAAGCATTTGATATGTGTGGGCAATTAAAAACAACAGCAACAAAAAGCAATTTGTAGATGCATTAAGAAGTAATATAATGTGCACTTTTTTTTTTTTTTCTCCCCTACTGGGAAAATGCCAAAAAATAAAGCAGTTTCTGGTTCAGGTTGGGGGAGGGAAACAAGTATTGTTTGTCTTAATAACACAGTTTCAAAAATAACCTCATCCTCCTTTGAACTAGGGAGGGTTCGCTTCTCAGTGATATGATAGATTTGCCTCAGTTAATGGAATAGTAATATGGCTACTCTTTTATCAAAATTGAGTACTAGCTCAGACTGTTTAAGAAATTTGTAACCTCTGGGGTAGCAAGAAGGTCCTGGGTGATACAAGTGGTCTGTGATCATAAGGGTGGTGATTCAGACCCACCCAGTGGTGCCATGGAAGAAAGTCTTGGTAAACTGCTTCCATAAAGATTATAGCCAAGAATACGCTATGAAGGACTGTTCCTAGTCAGTAATGTATGGGGTCACAATGAGTCAGAATCTACTAAATGGCGGTGGGTTTGGTTTGGTTTGGTTTGGTTGATTGGTGTACGTAGCAAGTTAAGCCTAGCTTGCCTTTCCATTTTTTTATATGCTTTGGAGGGGTAATTAATGGTGGCTAGTTTGGACCTGTCCGGCGGAGCTGTGGGAAAAAAGGCTTTATGTTTCCATAAAGACTATAGCCAAGAAAACACTATGGTGCACAGTTCTACTCTGAAGCACATGGGGTTGCTATGAGTCTAATCTACTCAACACCAACCGTTTGGGTTAATTTCAGTGTTGAGAGTTGAGTTTTTGATGGCTTTCTACAGAGGGGAGGGCCCTCCAGCCAGTTCATGTTGGCAGTGCGTGGTCTGTGGTAATGTCCAAGTGGCTTTTTTGGGAATTAACCACTTTCTGCATATGTTTAGGCTTTGTCCAGGGATCTGAAACGACTTTGCAGTCAACATATTCAGACACCAGCGCTCAGCCCACCTGTGATTACGGTAAGTGGGCTCCAGTAGGAGCCAGAAGGGGAGTGTGACTCGTCTAGCAGTGGTCAGCAGTCAGCACAGCCCTGTGGGGGCAGTTCCAGGAACATGCTGGATTGCTGAGTAAGCGTGGTTCTTGGTCTGGGCACGATTGATTCCTTTGACCCTTTAACATTTTGTAGAAGTACATGTGGTTTTTGACAGAATGCTTCAGAAAATCCCCTTGAGGGGCTGGAAGGAAGAGCTGTCAATTAAATCTGAAGGGTTGGTCTGAAGCAAGCTGTTGACTTAGCCCTAGGGTAATGTATCTGATCTCTGTTCTAAAGGCTGCACCTGTGAAGATTAGATACTCTTAGAGAACAGATAGGCCATCTCAGAGACCAGTAGGCTCCTCCCACACAGGACTGAGTGAACAGTTCCAATTTCTCAAGTGTGACTAGACACTAATTGTATAATTTAGAAGTACCATTCACAGGACCCATAGACCCTGCCTTGCTGACATGTTGAGTCAGCCTTGAGCTATGACAAAATTGGTCTTTCTGAAGCGTGGGAACCCCGGTATCTGTCCAGAAGGGTCTCTCTCTGGGATTATTAAGGTTTACATCTTGGTTACTAAGATGAGGAATTTGCTTTTCTATGAGGTCTGGGGAAGGACTAAGCCTGCTCAGGTGCAGAGCCCTTAGGAGTCATGAATAAGTCTTGGCTGTAGTATGCAAGGCTCCTGAAATACTGGCAGCCTGGCCCAGGGGAGGAAGGACTTCATATGTCGTGGGATTCAAGCATGTGGGTATTTACTCCTGACCCTGAGCCCAGAGTAAGGAAAGGTTGGATAGTTCATAAATGAGAAATTTGCCCTGCCCTGGCCTGCCCTTCTAGCTCCCTCTTTTAATCAAATATAGTCCTGAATTGCTTGTCTTTTTTGAATTATTTTCCCTTTGGTATATATATTTTGAATATAATAAGCCTTTCATCAGATGTGTGATATGCAAATAATTTTTTCCCAGACTGTGGCTTGTCTTATTTTCTTATCGGTGTTTTTCAAAGGAGAAGCCTTGTTAATTTGGTGAATGCCAACTTACCGGTCATTCTCTAATGAAGCATGATTGTGTTGTGTGTAAGAAATCTATGCCTCTTCAAAAGTCACAAAGATTTTATTCTAAGCTTTCTTTTAGACATTTATAGTTTGTAATCCATTTTGAGTTAAATTTTGTGTAAGTTGAGTGGTATAGGTCAAAGTTCAATTTTGTTTTTGCCTGTGGATATGCAGGTGTTGAGCACCATTTCTTGAAGACTGTCCTTTCTTTGTTGAGGTGCCTTTGCACCATTGTTGACAAGTGATTGACGATATATGTGTGGGCCTATTTCTGGACTCTGATTCTACTCATTGATCCATATAAGCTGAACTTCTCCAGTACCACACTATCTTGATTACTGTAGTTTTACAGTAAGTTTGGGAATCTGGTGATACGAGTCACCTAGTTTTGTTCTTTTTCAAAATTGTTACAGATAATCTGGTTTGTTTGCTTTTCTGTATAAATTTTAGAATCAGTTTGTCAGTGTATAAAAATTCCTGCTGAAAATGTTATTAATATCACATCGAATTTATAGATTAGTTTAGGAGAATTGGCATTTTGACGATACGAGTTTTCCATTCCTTGAACATAGTATGTCTCTCCATTTACTTAGGACTCGTTCCTTTAATCAGTATCGTGTAGTTTTCAATGCAGGTGTGGCACATATTTTGTTGGATTTACACCTAAGTATTTCGTGTTTTTATTGCTGTTGTAAAACTTCAGTTTCCAATTGCTAATATGTAGAAATTTGATTTTTTTATGTATTGACTGTACTATGGAAGGGGCAAAATGGGTAACTCCCATCTTTGTTGCCAAGTGTGTGATAAGGAGCAGCATGAATTCAATCTCTCAGTGGTGGAAATAGATCCTGTCCTCTCTTCCCACTTCTCCATCCTCATCGCCAGCCACCCTAAGGGCACACACTCTTCAACCCTAGTCACCCAGAGCTAGGTCAGAACTTACAAGTTAGATGGACACAGTCCTTCAGAGTAGGCTGGGCAGATGCTAGCTTGCTGGCTCTCACTGCCCCTTTGGGTTTGATAATTC
The DNA here is from genome assembly GCF_000298275.1 of Orycteropus afer afer. Lineage (NCBI taxonomy): Eukaryota > Metazoa > Chordata > Mammalia > Tubulidentata > Orycteropodidae > Orycteropus > Orycteropus afer. The sequence goes on from NW_006922359.1 coordinate 568,426, forward strand.
ATTGGAACAATGTTCAGAATCTCAAGGAGAATGTGTCATACTTCTTCCAGCTATGGGTTTATTATAACCAGAAAAGCATACACATAAAGAGATGCATGGATGAGGTCTGGGATGGTTTCCAGTGAGGAGCTTCCATGACCTAAGGGACATGTGTACCTTCCTAAGAGCAGATGTTCTTGCCAACCAGGAAGCCCATCGTAGCCTTAGAGTTCCAGGTGCTTATCTGCCTCACAACATGGCATTGATAGATTGATTATATCATGGGTCCTGAAACTAATCAACATGAGGCCCCAAGGTATTCATTAGCCTCAGGTGAAGTCAGCATTCAAGAACTAAGATCAAAGGGCATGTTGCTTTCTCTACCTCATAATTGGCTTTGTAGTAAACATTGCTAAAGTCATTTATTAGTAGTTCTTTTTGTAGATTTTTTGAGATTTTTATATGTAGGCAATCATGTAAAAAAATAGGGATTTGAATAATGTAACATTTATTTAAATAACATTTTGAACAACAGAAAAGTCAACCAAGATCCCACCATTTTAATATTTAATCTCTGTTAACATACCTGTTTTATAGATGAATTGTTTATCCTGTTTTATTTTGCTTAATGTGGGAATTATTTCCTTGTCCTACATAAGGCTTATTACTGAATTCTTTTTTGAATGCTTTCAATAAGCAGGTACACCGTAATCTGATTAATCGTTACTTTAAAATTGGACGTTTAGGTTGTTTTCTATTTTTGCTCTATAAATATTGCTTACAATGATTATCTCCTTTCCTTTCTTCCTCCCTCCTTCTCCCTCTGCACCCCCTACCTGCCCCACCATGGGTCCCCTGTTTCTGCATCTTTTCCATTCCTTTCTAATTATGCCTTAAAATTCCTGCATGGTCTTGTCCTCTGAAGTAGGCATGCATTTGGATGCTTATGAGTCTCCAGATGCCATAGTCTGGAGAAAGTCTTCATCTTGAAGGACCCCCCTGGGGAGCCCCTTGGGGAGTCTGAGTTGCTGTGATTAAAGCCATAAACACCTACTGCTGGCTCCTAGGACTCAGGTTTTGACATTTGTCAACAGCCCTGTCATGTGAGGCCACCTGCCTGTCCTTGAGACGTAAAGTCCTCATTTGCAGAGTTAATGCCCCTACTGCTCTCTCTTCTTTATCTGTTTCCCTCTGTTCTTACAGACCCTCTGTAGCTGGAGCATGGGTGATTGGATTCTGCTCTCTCAGGCCTGTCTCCTTAAATGGCTAGGGTCCTGTCCACTGCCCACCCCCTTTAGACAGCCACGTGACCAGGCTCTTAATAGCTCCCAAGCTTGATTGCATTGTTCCCTTTGTGTTCCTCTTACCTATCAGGCTGTCTCCCCTCAGTCCTGCGGGATTTTTAGCTTCTGTCCGCCCATGTTGCTCTTGGTATTGGTGTTCTTGTCAACATGTGGTGCTCTGAGATGAGCATGCCCAGGTTTGCTGCTTCTACTCAGCTTGTGCAGGGGAGGGAGTATCTGAAGATGTGAAGGACCAGGAGGCCTCTGCTTTGGGTTCTGACCTTGAGAGGAATTTTGCTTTATGAGCTCTAATGCCTGTGGTTTGCTGAGTGTGTGGTTGTTGGAAGCTCCTGGGTAGTTCTCTCATACCTTTCTGTCCTGAGTGTGGCTGGATTGTGGGGGCCTGTGTGCATTTCTTTGCGTCTGGGCTCTTGGTCTCCTTCAGCCTCGAGACTACCATGGATCACACTGATTACTTCACCGACCTCGTGTCCCTTGCCCTGTGTTGTCCAAGCATATCCTGTGTCCTCTGGCAGAGGTGCTGCAGACAGGAAGCCACCTGTACTCCCAGCTAAGACACAGGGAGTTGGACACCGTCCTCAGGAACTCATCTGGGGAGGACCCACAAGCTGGTGGGCTCGGTGCTCCCACTGGGCTTTGCTTTGTCAGTTCTTTATGTCCCTGAAGGTGTGCATATTTATCATGTGGTGTGGTAAAATGCAGAGTGTATTGGTTTGCAATGCTGACTGCTCTCTAGACAGCACTTCTTGAGCTGGGATATGCTTCTGATCCTTCCCTCTGCTTATTTGTTCCAGCACAGCACACAACTCAGGGCCTTATTGACCCTTTCTGCCAAGGTGGACATTAAGGGGCCTTGGGCGGGGGCTGCTTTCCTTGCTTTCCGTGGCTCATGTGGATGATTTGGATTACAGAATCGATGCAGGTTCTATACTGACTGAGCTGCTTGTACTGTGCAGTCAGCCTCTTCCTACGCTGAGTGCTTATCTGGAGGTGGGGGTATTTTCTAATTCTAGTCCTTTGGGGAGGCGTGTAGGAGCCAAATGCATTAGCTGCACACGTTGAGAACTGCAGGCATCTTGAATAGCAGAAGGGGGTCAGCCACAGAAGACCATGTGCTGTGGACCAGGTACTTTCAGGGCAGCCGATGCCCGGGTCAGATGCGTCATCTCAAGCTCAGGGTTTCTCAGCTGGGGTAGTTGCTTCTCCAAGGCCTGTCAGGGACTGGGGGTGAGCATCCTCATCCGTGCCTGAATGAGACTCTCCTGTTGCAAATGGTAGGGGCTCTGGTGGTATAGTGGTTAAAGAACTTGGCTGCTAACCAAAAGGTTGGTGGTTTGAACCCACCAGCTGCACCACGGAAGAAAGATGGGGCAGTCTGCTTCTGTAAGGATTTATAGCCTTTGAACCCCAGTGGGGGTTGCCATGAGTCAGAATTGACTCAGTGGCAGTGAGTTTGGGTGTTTTGGGTCGTGAGTGATTGTAAGTTACTGCTCTTTTTCTTTTTGCAGGATATGGAACTTGGAACTCTGGGGCAAACAGAGGTAAGTGTCATCCCGGTGCTTGCTCCTCTTCCTTTTCTCTGCCACTGCCCATTTGGTTAGGGTGAGATGGTGTCCCTGCGGCTGGCTGCCCCCTTGCAGCAAGTCCTCACTGAAACAGCTAGGGCCCACCCAGATGTGGGTGGCAAGGGTCCTTGGCTTGTCTCTGTGACAGTAGATGTCCCTGTCTCTGTGTTTGTCTCTGTCTGTCTCCCTGTTGCAGGCTACGAGAACTATGGCTATGGCTACGGCTATGGCCAGGAGAACACCAGCAACTATGGGTACGGTATGGCCACTTCAAACTCGTGGGAAATGCCTAGTTCTGACGCAAATGCAAACCCTAGTGCCGTGGGTAGCACCAGTGCCGATTCCGTTTTATCCAAAATTAACCAGCGCTTAGACATGGTGTCGCATATGGAGACAGACATGATGCAAGGAAGCATGTACGGCTCGGGAGGAGAAAGGTGAGTAGGACTTCCAAGGCCCCATGGGAGCACATCCTGCCTCCCTCCCATTGTGCCTTTCTCTGAGCACGCCTTCTCCTAGCTAGCTGCTGCCGCTTTCCCGGGTGAGCCTGGCTACACCCCCCTCCCCTGACTTTTCTCCTCCTGGTGGGCAGTATCCCTTTGCTGGCAGGGGGTGGGTGCCCTTCTGTGCTGGGGCGGGACAGAGCTCTGCTGGGCTGGCTTGGGCCTGAGAATATCCCCCTGCAAACTACATTGGGTCTCTTTATGCCCCTGGACTGCTTCTCCAATGCTTTCAATGAAGGCAAGTGCTTTAGTGACCCTGACCTCTGGAGGCAGCATCAGGAGTCCTCTCAAGACCTTGTATCCTCTGTGATGTCAAGGTGGGACTAAGCCCTCAGGGTGGGCCATGCGAGCTGGGCTGCTCGTCCAAAGGGCCAGGACCAACATGGGTGCTTCCCGAGTGTGCGCAAGTGCCTTGAGAGACACAGGCCCACTGAATCATTGAGAGGGCCCCTGGGAGGACACTGAGTTACAGGGAGGCCAGCAGCAAGTGTAAGGGGGTCAGGGACTCAGGCTAAGTCCCTCTTGCTCTACTGCAGCAGCTTGTATTACAAACTTAGCTGTAGTTGCCCCAGGAGTGCTTTTTTTTTTTTAAATCTTTGATTGTGGTGAAAACATACACACCAAGACATTCAGCAACATAACAATCCACATTTACAGCTCAGGGACATTGATGACATTTTTCATGTTGTGCCACCATTATTGCTATCCTTTTCTAATATAGTCCACCACCATTAGCATAAACTCTGTGCCTTGAAAACAAAACTTCCCCTTTTCCCCTCCCTCCTACCCTGGTAACCACTAATAATCTTTGGTTTACATATATATATATATTTTTTAAATCTATCTAGCATGTTTCCTTCCCCTCCCCTCCCATCCCTAGTAACCAACAAAGAGTGTTTCCTTCCATATATAAACCTTTTCTCGATTTTTTGCAATAGTGGACTCATATAGTATTTGTCCTTCTGTGGTTGACTTATTTCACTTAGCACAATGTCCCTCAAATTCATCCACGTTATGTGGTCTTTAGGAGCTCTGGTAGCATAGTGGCTAAGGCACTTGACTGCTAACCAGAAGGCTGGCGGTTCAAACCCACCAGCCACTCCTCGGAAGGAAGGTTGGGCAATCCTACTTCCGTAGTGATACTGCCTCGGAAACCCAAGGAGGGGTCGCTATGAGTCAGGGCTGACTCGACGGCACATAACAACAACAACAATGTGGTCTTTAGCAGATTCTACATTATTCTTTAGTGTTGAATAGTATTCCATTGTGTGTATGTGCCACAGTCCCCCAGGAGTGCTTTTGACCCCAGTAAGGGTCTCTGGGGGAACTCTGGTGGCATAGTGCCTAAGGTATTTGACTGCTCACCAGAAAGCTGGCAGTTCAAACCCACTAGCCACTCCTTGGAAGGAATACTGGGCAATCTACTTATTTCGTGATACCACCTTGGAAACCCAAGGAGGGTTCGCTGTGAGTTGGAATCAACTCAATGGCAGTGAGTTTGGTGGTTTTTTTTTTTTGGAAGGGTCTCTGGTGGGGAGGTACATGTATTTCCCCCATGGAGTGGTCTTCTGGTGGGCTCCAGCTAAAAAACGTGGAGGGCAAAATGTGGAGAGGCCTACTCGGCATAGGTGAAGCCAAGTGAGGCCTCCGGGCCCACTGCTGGGGGAGGCAGAGAGCTGACTTGCACAAACTCTAGCATCCACCCCACAGCCCCGGGCACATAGGGCTGAGGCTGCCAAAGCAAGGAGGCTCAGTGGTGTCATGGGCTCTGCCTGGCTGAGGTTCTTTGGTGCTTGGGGATGGCATTCCGGTGCCTGGCCAGGGCCTGTGCGAGAGGAGGGTCTGGGGCTGGGGTTATGCTGGGGCTCCCTGATGGCTGCGCTGCCCTGCCCTTCCCTTCTCCTCCCCACCCCATCCCCTTTCTCCCTTTTCCCGTTGGCATCCTTCCCTTCCATTTCCCAATTACCTGGAGGGAATAGAGGTCAGAGAGGGGCTCCGAGGGGATGAATTATCCCTAAATTCTTTTTGGTGCCTGTGGTGGGGTGGGTGGCAGCTCTCTGGTGGCTTTTCCCTCCTGGGTGAGAGGTTGTCCACCTTGCCTGTTGCTGTGTAGGTTTAATGCCCCTCCTTGGGCTTCAGGGTCAATATGGTCCAGCCCATATTTAGTTGCTGGCAGGCCTGCAGAACCTTCCCTGGGATGTGCTCCCCATTTTATCTCCCTGTCCTTGTGGGCGGTGAGGGGCTGTGGAGTTTTGTGACTGGCCTGAAATTGCCGCTCTCCCAGCCCCCAGAGCTAAGACTTGGGCAGTATTTCTCATGGGTACCCTGGACCTTGGTGGACACATCTTCATGGTGTTGGATGGCCCATGTGTCCCAAGATGTTCGGGGCTCAGCTCGTCCCCAAAAGGCCAGCAGCTGCACTCAGCACTATATCTACAGGCACACACATGTGTTCACAGGGCAGTGGCAGCTGGAGCCCTTGTCCTGGTCAGCAGTTCTTCCTCAGTGCCCCCAAGCTGGTACATGGCCACATGTCTTGACAAGTTGGGGTCCTTTAACTGGCATTTCTAAACATGGAACTTCGGTGGAGTGGGGGCTGGAGTCAGGTTTTGTCCTGACAGGAAGGCTTGGGGAGGGAAAGAGCAGTAAGCTGGCTTAAGGCCTAACTGATGCTGGCCACATTACTCCCCAGGTACGACTCCTACGAGGCCTGCGACTCAAGGGCCATGCTGAGTGAACGCGACCTGTACCGGTCAGGCTATGACTATGGCGAGCTTGACCCTGAGATGGAGATGGCCTATGAGGGCCAGTACGATGCCTACCGTGACCAGTTCCGCGTGCGTGGCAGTGACACCTTTGGCCCGCGGGCACAAGGCTGGGCCCGTGAGGCTCGAAGTGGCCGCCCAGTGGCCTCAGGCTATGGGCGCATGTGGGAAGAGCCCATGGGGGCCCGGGGCCAGTGCATGCCAGGAGCCCCTCGGCTGCCCTCCCTCTTCTCACAGAACATCCTCCCCGAGTATGGCGTGTTCCAGGGCGCACGTGGTGGGGGTGCCTTCCCAGGTGGCTCCTTCCCGGGTGGCTCCCGCTTTGGCTTCGGCTTTGGCAATGGTGTGAAGCAGATGCGACGCACGTGGAAGACCTGGACCCCGGCTGACTTCCGGGTGAGCGGGATGGTGAGTGGGGCTGTCCTCATCCCACCAGCCCTGACACCCTGGCTGGGGGTGTGGGGAGTAGCCAGAATGTCCCTGCTGCTGACCAGTGCTGTATTCCCGATGCAGACCAAAAAGAAGAAGAGGAAGCAGCTAGGCAGTCCTGATGAGCCTGACAGCAAGGCCTCCAGAACGGATGGCTCTGACAATAGTGACTCTGAAAACGGTGAGTCGATGGGCAGGTGGGCTGCCTCAGCTTCTCTCGCAGGCTCTGGGCTGGGCTCATCTGCTTTCCCCTTCCAGATGAGGGCACTGAGGGTGAGACCACTGAGGCTGCTGATGGCTCCGAGGCAGTAGAGAAGGGTTCCCGAGTGGTGAGTGCCTCAGCCCTGAGTTTTTCTGTCTGTGGGTAACCCTGGGCCCCAAAGCAGGGTGGCCAGAGTGAGGAGGCAGTGCCATCTACTGGAAAGCACACAGGTGTGAGCAGCCACCACTCAGAGCTGCTGTATCCTTACCAGAGAGAGGGTGTTGGGAGGCTAAGCAGCTCCAGCCCAGTGCCCTGCCCAGCATAGCACTTGTCATTTAGAGTCACTGGAAATGACTGCACACATCTCACAGTTATGTTCTGAACTTGTGTGCTAGGAAGGAGAGGATGAGGAGGGAAAAGAGGATGGGAAGGAGGACAGCAAAGAGGATTCAGGTGAGTCTGGTGACCAGATTGGGGCTCTTTTGGATGCTCGTGGGGGAGGGGCCAGCCTGGGCAGTGGTAGAAATGTGGCCACTGGGGCTCTTCCTGTGGGGCCGGTGTATCCTGGCAGGGACCATGACTGCTTCCTTTCCTTCTCCTCCTCATCTTCCTTTCCCTTTCTCCCTTCCCCTTTCCTCTCACCCCTTACTCTTCCCATCCCAGGCCGAGTCTATGGACAGCAATGGCCCTTACCTAGCACGCTGATTGTTGCCTTGCGTTGGGGGGACAGGGAGCAAAAGTGTGGGGACCCCCAGGCACACTTTCAGTCCCTCAGTAATTGACGATTGCAAGTCCTCAGTGACTGGGGTCCGAACTTGGACCCTGGTACAGCTTGTCCAGTTCTGGTTTGTAAGTCTTCTCCCTTAGCACTTCCCCAGCTACTGCTAGGAGCTGTGTCCCTCCCACCTGAGTGATGAGCACCAACACCAGTAGGTATCTAACAGTCAGCCCAGCCTCTGTCCACGGTGCTGCAGTGCATGCAGGAGGGTGGGTAGGGCACCATGAGCTCCATGGCCTTGGCCCTGGGGGCTGCACCTGGACCCCATTTGCAGCCTCCCTGCACCCACCACAGGGTCATTAACTTTGGCCACTGTCACTACGGAGACAGCTTTTCTCACTTCTAGCTTGCCTATGGCCCACTCTGCATAGAGTGTCCTCCTTGTCGGGGACTCAGCCAAACTCTCCCCAGCCAGACCAATCCCACTTTGTGAGAGGCCTAGCTTGGATGGGCGCTCTGAGCAGACAGTGGGGTTCCAGCTCCAAGGCCTGCTCTGCCATCTAAACCATGCTTGTGACTGCTCCCTTTGCTTCCACAGGGGCCCTGACCACCCAGGATGAGAGCAGCCAGGCCAAGCGCAAGCTGCAGGCAGGCAAGAAGAGCCAGGACAAGCAGAAGAAGCGGCAGCGTGACCGTATGGTAGAAAGGTAACCAGCTCCCCCACCTCTGCCCACTGCAGGCTGTGCCAGGAGAGCAGCTGTAGCTCTGCCGCCGCGCCACACCCTGGCCTCCCTCGAGAGCCGCACCTGCTCGGCCATGCATGGCCCCTGCTTCCCGCCAGGCCCAGCTCCTAAGGTCTGGCTCATCCCCTGCTCCTCTGTGGCCGCCTGGCGACCGCTGGAGTCTTTGGCCCGAGACCCGACACTGCTCGGCACCGTTGCCCAGAAGCTCCAGCGCTAAGTCACTCGGCGCACGAGCCCCAAGGTGCACTGGGGGCCCGATGCCCCCGAGGGAGGGGGCCAGCTCATCAGAGACTCGAGGTCCAAGGCGCTCGTGCCGCCCCAGCTAGCTGCCAGGAGGCCGCCGCTGCACCCAGGAGAAACGGCAGCCCCTGTGGGCCGTGGCAGCTGCAGGCCTGCCCTCTGCCCCACCGCCGGCCCCACCAGGCCAGGCTGTTTGTGGCTGAGTCCTTCACGCCCCTTGGTCGGGTCTGTCTGCCCTCAGGGCTCCCGCACTGGCGCTTGCCTCCTCCTCCTCCTCCGCCTCAGACTCTTGCTCTTGCTGGACCTTCCTCAGCCTCGCCGGCGCCTGGCCCCTGGGCTCTCCAGACAAAGCTGACCCCGTGTGGCCCAGATAAGGACGTCCGGCAGAGGTAGGGACCCGCCTCGAGGCCTCGGTGGCGGCTGGCCTCCTCCGCCCCTTGCCACGGCGGCCTGCTCCAGCCCAGGCCCCAGACCCCGGGCTTCTACTGTGGACACCAGGCCCAGACAGAGCACCTCGCCCAGGTGACTCCAGGCTGCCCTCTGGCAGACCAGGCGGGCGCCCTCCTCCAGCTCAGACTGGTCTCTTCTTGGAAGAGGAAGACGAGGCGGCCGGGGCCCAGGCCTGCTTCCCTCCCGTCCCTCCCGACACCACCCCTGAGCATTCTGAGCAGAGGATGGGCTGGGCCTCTGAGTCCCCCAGGCCCCCGAAGGAAGCTGCAGCACCTTTTTTGGGCCCTGCCTCAGGACTGCGCACTCCACATCTCAAGGCCACCTGGCTTGAGCCAGGGCAGCCTGCCTTCTGGTCCCCAGCTGAGCCGAGTGCACGTGCTCCTGCCCCGCCTGGGCAGTGATGCCCTCCACAGCCGTCCATCGACTCACTGCCTGTTGCAGCAGCTGCTGCTTTGGGCCCAGCCTTCTGCCTGTGGGAAGGAAGAGCTCCTCCCCTGGCCCTACGTTGCAGTAACTGCAGCCTGCAGACGTTCTGTCCCTTTCTACTCCCATCCCCTGCCCCAGCCTGCCCCCCCGTGTGGGGCCACCTCAAGAGGCCCGTGAGCAGGGCCTGTTTCAGGGCCTGCAGCTGGGTTGGGTGAGGCAGCAGCACCACTCCCTGAGGCTCTCTCAGCCTCAGCCTCCCATCTCTCTCCTGTGGCAGGATCCAGTTTGTGTGTTCTCTCTGTAAATACCGGACCTTCTATGAGGATGAGATGGCCAGCCACCTGGATAGCAAGTTCCACAAGGAGCACTTCAAGTTCGTGGGCACCAAGCTCCCGAAGCAGACAGCTGACTTCCTGCAGGTGAACCCTGGAGCAGCACAGCTGCTTAGCTTCTGTGGGCCCCGGGCTACAGACCAGATCCCATAAATTCTGGGTGTCTCTGGCAGGAGTACGTCTCCAACAAGACCAAGAAGACAGAGGAGCTCCGGAAAACTGTTGAGGACCTTGATGGTTTGATCCAGCAGATCTATAGAGACCAGGATCTGACCCAAGGTGAGAAGGTTCTACCCCCACCTGGCAGGCAGGGCCTGGCCCGCCCCCTCTTCCTCAGGGATGGGGCAGTCCGTGGGAACCACTTTAAGCCACTTGGCAGTAAGGTGAGGGCTGAGGGGCTGATCTGGGTTTTCTGCAAGCTCTTGGATCTGTCATAGGCACCTGGGCCAGAGGAGACTCCCTCTTTGTCCCCCCACAGAAATTGCCATGGAGCATTTTGTGAGGAAGGTAGAGGCGGCTCACTGTGCAGCCTGTGACCTCTTCATTCCCATGCAATTTGGGGTCATCCAAAAGCACCTCAAGACCATGGATCACAACCGGAACCGCAGGGTGAGTGAGAGTACATGGGTGGCCCCAGGCGGTACTGGGGTTATGACCTCTGCCTACCCATGAGTAGCTGCAATTGGGTGGGGTCGGGAGTGGGTACGAAGAGGGACTTTTCCAGCTCAGTGCAGTCAGTGCTGCTACAGAGAGGGGGTGCAAAATGGGCACTCTGTCTGGGTGGAGGCGGCGTCAGAGCTGGGCCTTAAGTTGTTCGCTGTCGTCGAGCCTGCCCTGAGTCATGGCAATCCCATGCCCAACCCTGCTCCATCACCGTGATCAGTTGGTAATTGGACTGTTGTGATCCATAGAATTTTCACTGGCTGATTTTTGGAAGTAGATTACCAGGCCTTTCTTCCTAGTCTATCTTAGCCTGGAAGCGCTGCTGAAACCTGTTTAGCCTCACAGCAGCACACAGGCCTCCACTGACTGACAGGTGGTGGCTGCACATGAGGTTGAATCTGGTTTAAGGAAGGACCATTAGGCTGAGGGATATGGAAACCTCATGTGCATAGGGGTCAATGGCCAGATTAAGTTCAGGCAGCAGGCAGAAATATAAATTGTAGGTATTAGGCGGTGGAGGAGGGGTTGGACTTAAGAAGGTTGTACATGTGGAATGGAGGAGTCGGGCTTGCCCCTGTAGGCAGCAGAGATTTTAGTTGGAGAGGAACAGGAGCAGAATTCATGCTAAACCAGAGACTTCCTGCACCTGGTGTGGAGGGAGGCTGGTGTATGACACAGACAAGAGGTGCTTCCTGACCTTCAGAATGGAGAGAAGGGCTAGATGTAAGGGGATAAACCCCAGAGGCAGGTGTGAGTGAGCAGGAGACTGAGATGCCTCTCTTATATAATACATTATACATTTATATTGTATTATATATTATAAACCTAAAAACTTTTATGTCACAGGTCAAACAGTAAAGTTTATGTATATCCTTTTATACAATTGCTTCTTAAGAGAAGAAAGGAAAAGTACACATTGTTATTTTTAGGAAGTTTATTTTACATACAGACTTTTAATTATTAAAAGTAAAGTCTATTTTTAACTTACTCTAAGCCTGCAGAAAGCAAAAACATGTAGAGAGAAACTAAGAAATACTATAGGGAGCTGATACCCAGAGGGAGCAAGTAGTTGTACCTGTGGGCTTGGAACCATGGTTGCGGGGACATCAAGTTCAATTGGCATAACATACTACACAAAAACATTGTTCTACATCCTACCTTGGTGAGTAGCTCCTAGAATCTTAAAAGCTTGCAAGTGGCCATCTAGATGCAACAGTGGGTCTCTCCTCATCCTGAAGAAAGAGGAATGAAGAAAACCAAAGACACATGGAAACAATTAGTCCAAGTGACTGGTAGACTGTGTGATCCTCAGTCTATATGACCATGAGACCAGATAGAACTAGATGGTACCTGGGTACCAGTGTCAACCACTCAGAGGGGGAGTGGTGCAGGAGATCCTGGATAGAGTGGGAGACCAATATGGAACAAAACTCAAAATCATAAAAAAAAGACCAGGTTTGCTGGTCTGATAGAGCCTGGTGAGACCCCTGGGACTATGTCCCCCTAGCTACCTTTCAGGTCTGGAATTTTACTCCTGTGGCTTCCAGCCAAACAATATTTTACAGGCATAGGGGGTGAACATTTATATCAGGTAGATACACTTCTTGGAGCTATCAATCATGGGAGAACAGAAAGGCAGTGTTTGCACAGAGAGAGAGCTCAGGGGGTGGGAGTACGTGGGAGGGAAGAGCACAGGGAAGAGGTAACTATGGGGAGGAAGTGGGAAGAGAGCGGTTAACATTGTGAGGAATTGTAGTCAATGTCACGAGACAAAATGTCTATGAACTGCTGTATGGAAAATGAATTTTCTCTAAACTTTAACCCAAATCACAATAAAAATTAAAAAATAGGGAGCTGAAAACGAAAGTTGTATGTGTGTGTGTATATATATATATTTCAAAGGAGCCCTGTTAATGCAGTGGTTAAGCACTTGGCTGCTAACTGAAAGATCAGAGGTTTGAACCTACTAGCTGAGAAAGATGAGGCATTCTGCTTCAGTAATGATTTAGTCTTGGAAACCCTGCAGGGCAGTTATGCTCTGTCCTGTAGAGTTACTGTGAGTCAGAATTCAACTCCACAGCAATGGAATTGTTTTTTAGGTTTTTATATATTGTCAACTATATTGTCTATGGGAGCGCTGGTGGCGTAGTACCTAAGGTGTTTGACTGCTAACCAGAAGGCTAGCGGTTCAAACCCACCAGCCACTCCTTGGGAAGAAGGTTGGGCAATCTGCTTCCATAAAGATACCGCGTTGGAAACCCAAGGAGGGGTCACTATGAGTCGCATCTGACTTGATGGCAAATACAACAGATATTGACTATGTATTACATTTTATACTTAAAAATATAATAAACATTATGAAAATATATCATCAACTATATATTATATAGGAGCTCTGGTGGCATAGTGATAAGGCACTGATTGCTAACCAGGTCAGCTGTTCAAACCCACCAGCTACTCTGTGGAAGGAAGATGGGGGCGATCTATTCCGTAAGGATTTACCACCTCGGAAACCCAAATGGGGGTTGTTACGAGTTGGAAATGACTTGATGCCAGTGAGTTTGGGTTATATATGTGTGTGGTGTGGGTGTATGTGTGTATATAAATATATTCATACATATATATATATATACACACAGAAGGAAGGTTGGGCAACTTACTTCCGTAGTGATACTGCCTTGGAAATCCAAGGAGGGGTCGCCATGAGTCGGGTCCGACTCAGCGGTACACAACAACATCATACATATATAATATTAGGAGCTCTGATGGTATAGTGGGTAAGGCTAGGAGGTCAGTGGCTCAAACCCACCGGCTGCTTTGCAGGAAGAAGACGGGAGAATCTACTTCTATAAAGATTTACAGCTTTGGAAGCCTGATGGGGGTTGCTGTGAGTCTGAATCGACTCAATGGCAGTGGGGATATATATATATATATATGTATATATATATACACTTTTTTTGTAATTACAGTTACCTTTAGTGGTAATGGTGGTGGTGGGAATTGTGTATATGTGTGTGTGGAGATTGGTATTACTCTCTGGAGTTGCTTGGTTTCAGCCTCAAGAACTTCTCTCAGTATATTCCTTATAAGGCAAGTCTGCTGTGAATGAATTCTCATGTTTTTGTTCATCTGGAACAACATTTATTTTGCATTCATGTTTTAAAAATAGCTTTACTAGGTATAGGATTTTTGGTTGAATTGGTG
>NW_006922359.1:582048-615678 GCF_000298275.1 Orycteropus afer afer
TTTTTTGAGCACTTTGAATGTCATCCCACTACCTTCTGTCTATTATTGTTTTGATGTGAAGTCATCTGTAGCCTTTTTTGGGCTTCCCTTGTGATGACTTGTTTTTCTCTTACTGCTTTCAATATTTCTCCTTGTCTTACCTTGCAGCATTTTAACTGTGACATGTTTGATTGTGGACTTCTTTGTATTTATCCTACTTGAAATTTGTTGAGCTTCTTGGATGTATAGATTAGTTTTTCACCAGATTTGGGAAGTTATCAGCCATTATTTCCTTAAATACTTTTTATGTTCCCTTCTAAGAGTGCTGATGGCGCTGTGGTTAAAAGCATTCAGCTGCTAACCAGAAAGTCGGTGGTTGGAACCCACCAGCTGCTCCACAGGAGAAAGATGAGTCAGTCTGCTTCCATAAAGATTTATAGCCTTGGAAACGCTATTGGTCAATATTAGTCAGAATCAACTAAATGGCAATAAATTTTGGGTGGATTTCCCTCCTTCTAATACGTTACTATACACTTAATGGTGCCCCATGTTTCTGAAGCTCTGTTCATTTTTCTTCATTCTTTCTTCTGTTCCTCAGATTCTATAATCGCTATCAATTTATCTTAAAATTTACTTACTCTTCTCCTAGTTCAGATCTATTGTTGACTCCTCATAGATTTATTTATTGTACTTTCTAGCTCTAGGATGACTGTTTTTTTTTTTTTTTAAATAACTTCTATCTCTATTGATACTTTATTTGATGCAGCATTGTCACACTACTTTTATTTATTTCAGCATTGTTTTCTTTAATTTTTTTTAACATATTTAGAATGGCTTATTTGAAGTCTTTTCTTTCGTCATTGTTCCTGCTGCTCTCAAGGCAGTTTCCATTGCCTTTTTTTTTCCCCCCTCTCCCTGTGTATGGGGCAGAATTTCCTGTTTCTTATATGTCTTGTAATTTTCTGTTGGATAGAAAAATATAATATGGCAGTTCTGGGTACTGGCATCCTCCCTGCCTGGGCCTGTTTGTTTGACATCATTTAGTGACGTTTCTTTCTTTCTCTCTGTCTCTGTCTCTGTGTGTGTGTGTGTGTGTGTGTGTGTGTGTGTGTGTGTGTCTGAGTTTCATACCCAGTGTACTTGAAGCCTCTGGTGTTAGACTGCTTGCTGTATTTTCAACAATGCCCTGAGTCAGAAATGGCTCAATGGACTGATCCAATTAAAGTTGGACTCCTTTATAGGGATAGTTTTTCAGGTCAATAGCTGAGATTTCTTTTTAATGCATTTTATTGAAATATAATTTATGTACAGTGACATACACAAAACTAAAGTGACATGGATCAATGCATTTCTTTTTTTTCAGTGTTCCCTTCCCTTCCCTCCCACCCCTGGTGGCAACCAACAAAGAAAGTTTCCCTTCATATATAAACCTTTCCTTGACCCTCCACAACAATGAATTAATACTGTATTTGTCTTTCTGTGATTGACTTATTTCACTCAGCATAATGTCCTTCAAGTTCATCCATATTATGCAGTGTTTTGCAGACTACATTATTCTTCAGTGCTGCATAGCATTCCATTATGTGTATGTACCATAGTTTGGTCATCCACTCTTCTGCTGTTGGGCATGTAGGTTGTTTCCATCTTTTTGCTATTGTAAATAGTGCTGTGATGAACATGAGTGTGCATATATCTGTTCCTGTCCTGGCTCTCACCTCTCTAGGATATATACCTAGTAATGGGATTGCTGGGTCAAATGGTATCTCCAATTCCAGCTTTCTAAGGATTTGCCATATTGCTTTCCACAGTGGTCATATCCCTTCACAGTCCTACCAGCAGTGTATGAGAGTCCCAATCTCTCCACATCCCTGCCAGCATTTGTTACTTTCTGTCTCATTGAACCTTGCCATCAGTGCTGGGGTAAGACGGTATCTCATTGTTGTTTTGATTTGCATCTCTCTGATGGCCAATGATTGTGAGCATCTCTTCATGTATTAGCTGGCCACCTGAATATCCTCCTTGGTGAGGTGTCTATTCATGTCTTCTGCCCATTTTTCAATTGGATTGTTAATTCCTTTGGTGTTGAGGTAGGTGTTGGAGTTTTCTAGAAATCTTAGAGATAAGTCCCTTGCCAGATATGTAATTATCAGCAAATATGAATTTGTTGCTGTCATTTTTGTTATGTGCTTTTTCATGGTGTCTTTGTTCCATATAATTTTCCATGTTGAGCTTGTTTCATTTATGAATCCTGTTATCACTTCCTTTGTTGCTGTTGTTTTAATATTTGCTAAATATTTGTGCTGGCCCTCTTTTTTATTTTGATGTGAAAGTTTATCGTTTTTCTTTGAGGTTACCCTGTGATTTATAGTTTTCTTCCCAAGTTTAGAACAGTCCATTCTGTCTTACAGTTGTCTTGACATCCCTACCATCTAGAAATTCTATAACTACATAGTTTTTTCTCCTTTTTGGTTTGTAGTTGTCCTCATTTGTCAGTTGGTGTCTCTGGTTCCCTGTTCACAGTCTTGTAGGCTTACTTACTTTGGATACTTCCATAGCTGGGTTGGTTTCTGGGTAATATCATCATGTGTGTTAATGGTCAGTTGTTGTTGACTATTGTTGCTTCTCTGTCCAAAGGGCTCCGTTTAGCATCTCTTGTAAGGTTGGTCTGGTTTTAACAAATTCCCTTAATTTCTGCTTATCTGAAAATCTCCTAATTTTACCACCATACTTGAGGGACAGTTTTGCTGGGTACATAATTCTTGGTTGGAAATTTTTCCCCTTCAGGGTTTTATATATACCATACCATTGTCTTCTCGCCTGCATGGTTTCTGCTGAGAAAACCAAGCTTAGTCTTACTGGTTGCCCCTTGTAGGTAACTTTTTTGTTTTTCCTGTGCTGCTCTCATGATTCTTTGTCTTTGATTTTGGTGAGTTTGATGATGATATGTCTTGGTGATTTTCTTTTGTGGTCTATCCTGTTTTGGGTTCGCTGGACTTCCTGAATGGATATAGTCTCATCTTTCATCATGCCAGGAAAATTTCTTTTCCAACAAATCTTTGACAATTTCCTCTGTGGTTTTATTTGTTTCTTCTTGTTCTGGAATTCTGATTACACGTAGGTTATTCCTTTTGATGATATCCCACATGAATCTTAGGCTTTCTTCATTTTGTTTTGATCTTCTTTCCGATTTATCCCTTTCCACGGAAGTATTCAGGCATTTGCCTTCAGTCTCACTAATTTCTGACTTCCATCGATTCAGTTCTGCTCCTTTGCCCATTCAGTGTCTTTACGTATTTCTGGAAATTTAGTGTTAATCTTTTGGTTTTTGTGTGTAGATTTGTATTATTTCTAATTTTTCATTTATTTTGTCATTTTGTTCTTGTATTGTCTTTTGAAATTGTTCTAGGGTTTTCTGTGTTTTCCTTCATCTGTCTCTCAATTCATTGAAGACACCTAAATATAATTCTTTCAAATTCCTTACCAGGGAGTTCCAATGCTGCGTCTTCCTCAGGGATGTGTTTTGGGTCTGTATCCTGGTCCTTTGTTTCTCCTCCTTTATCTTGCTTTTTTGTGTGGACTGTGTTGCTCTGTTGTCTCCGAGGCATTATGATGTTTTTGTGTTTATATTTAATTGGTGACTGTATGTTGGAGCAACTTGCCCACGATTTTTGTTTTCTTTGTATGTTATCTATACAAACAGAGTACTGTGCTGTGCTCCTCTATTCACTAGTTGACAGCACTTAAACACTCATCACCTGTCTCCTCTCCTTTTGTCAGCCTCTTGTTTGTCCCTGCTGACCTTGGCAAACAGAGCCTATTCTTAGGTCCCTGGAATCCGAATGAGAATGCTATCACTTTAAAATCCAAAATGGCTGCTGCGTGTAAACAGTCAAAATGGTGGCACCCTCTGGACAGTGGAAAGTCCACAGCTCAAGTTGTCTCCCTTCTTGCGGTTTCCCTTCCTAGTCATATAGGCCACCAGCACAATTGTCCCTGCAGCCCTTAGTGACCAGGGCTGATCTTTAGGTCAATTCTTACGTCCCAACACCACTTGGAAATATTCAGGCTGTTGGTCCCGTCAGAGTAGCTGACAGTCCACAGCTCCCACCGTCTCTCTACTCACTGTTTTCGTTCAGGTTTTTCCACTAGTTGGTGCCTAATCCACTTCTGTATAGTTTCTTTCAAAGCTCAGGTCTCTAGGATTATCTTATGTATCTCTGTAAATTGGTTTCTTTTCTTTTAAAGAGGGTCTGTGGCACTTGTCTGCCTGTTCCTCCATCTTACCAGAAGTCATCAGTAGTTGAGATTTGTTTTGACCCCAGGAAAGCTCTTTTTGGCTGTTTCCTTGGTTCTCCTTGGGAAACTAGCTGGCCTGTGGCTAACTCATTTCTCCAAGATACCACCACTACTCCCTCATTGCTTTGAGAGTGCCCTTTAGTCTTAAACTTTATCACACACATTTGCAAAGAAAGTTGGTTCTTTTGGAAGAGATTCTGAGCTCTCTGTTTTGTCTACCACCTCTTGCCATGGGCAGAATTCTCTGTGCCAATGGTCTGAAGCTGTGAATGCGGACATTGCTGCCCTTCTCTTCGAATGACACTACAGCTTTGGAGCTGTGTGTGCCACAGAGGTGGCTTTAGAGTTTGTCTCAGTTGCCTCTCCTGGTATGGGATCTTCACTTTATGAATGAGCTGGAAGGAGGATGACTGCACTCCAGTATTCTTCCACTGAGGTAGATTCTTCATCTCAGAAGTGGGGACTCGACAGAAGGGGTTCCCCAACTCTCAGCCACACTCATCCAGACTTTATTTTCTATAATAGGTACTTGGGGGCGGGATGAGAAATGCTGATGCCTTGCCTTTCTTGCCAATTTGCTGTGTCCCTCTTGGTCACTTTTCAGAAACTTGACTTGGATGCTTTTTTTTCCCTTTAATTGTGCTGAAAATAACACCACAAAACATATTAGTTCAACAATTTCTACATGTATAAATATAGTGGGAGCTCTGGTGGTGTAGTGGGTAAGGCATTTCACTGCTAAGCAGATCAGCGCTCCCAACCCATCAGGTGCTCCGTGGAAGGAGGACGGGCCATTCTACCTCCATAAAGATTTACAGCCTTGGAAATGGAATGGGGGTCACTTGATGGCAGTGCGTTTGGCTTGGTTTGGTTTTACAGATTCAGTAACATTGATTGCATTCTTCAAGTTGTGCAACCATTCTCACTATCCTTTTCTAAATTATTTCACTACCATTAACATAAACTCAGTAGTTAAGTGCTCAACTACTAACCAAAAGGTTAATGGTTTGAATCTACCCAGAGGTACCTTGGAAGAAACACTGCCAGGTCCTGCGCCATCCTCACAGTCCTTGCTATGCTTGAGCCCATTGTTATAGCCACTGTGTCCATCCATCTTGTTTAGGATCTTCCTCTTTCTCACCATCCCTCTACTTTACCAAGCATGATAATCCTTCTCCAGGGACTGGTCCCTCCTGATAACATGACCAAAGTATGTGAGACAAAATCTCTCCAGCCTCCCTTCTAAGATACATTCTACTTTCTCCAAGACAGATAATGTTCATTCTCTGGCAGTCCATGGTATTTTCAGTATTCTTTGCCAACATAACTCAAAGGTATCAACTCTTACTTGATCTTCCGTATTCATTGTCTAGTTTTCACTTGCATATGAAGCAATTGAAAAAACCAGGCTCACTGCCATCAAGTCAGATCCGAGTCCTAGCAACCCCTCCTTGGGTTTCTGAGCTGGTATCTCTACCTAAGTAGATTGCCCAGTCTTCCTTCCGAGGAGTGGCTGGTGGATTTCAACCTCTAGACTTTGGGTTAGCAGTCGAATGCCTTAGGCACTATGCTACCAAAGCTCTTTGGCTCAGGTTAGGCACATCTTAGCCTTCAAAGTGAAGTTTTTGCTCCTTAACACTTTAAAGAGGTGTTTGGAAGATGGGGCAATCTACTTCAGTAGTGATACTGCCTCGGAAACCCAAGGAGGGGTCGCCATGAGTCGGACCCTACTCAACGGCAGTGAGTTTGGTTTGTGGTTTGGTTTTGTAGCAGATTGCCTAGTGCAATAAAACACGTCTGATTTCTTGATTGCTGCTTCCATGGGTGTTGATTGTGGAGCCAAATAAGATGAAATCTTTTGATACCTTCTTCACCATTTATTGTAATGTTGCTTATTAGTTTGGTTTCTATATTTGCTTATTTTATATAAGTGGGGTTATACAACATTTGTCCTTTCGTGCTTGACTAATTTCGCTCAGCATGTTTTCCGTGTTCTTCCGTGTTGTGGCATGGATTAGGACTTCATTTCTCTTTACAGCTGAGTGTCATTCTTCTATGTGTACATACTACTACATTTTGTTGATCTTTTCATCTGTTGATGGACAGTTTGGTTGTTGCCACTCTTGACTAATGTAACAAGTGCTGCAGGGAACATGAGTGTACAAGTACCTGTCTGGTGTGTTCCCATCCATGCTAGGAGGAGGGAGGAAAGTGTGTTGGGCAGTGGGGAAAAGTTGCTGGGTTAAGGAGTTTATTTTGTACCCTGATTGTGAATCTTTGTTTCTTAATGAGTCTGCCTGAGATGTGTTAATTTTTTCCCTAGTAGAGAAAATACATAAAAAAATGAAGCTGGGAGAAGTGAGTAGAAACAGAAATGGAGATGACTTTCCAAACTGTCATGGCAGTAGCACTGCTTAGCACTTAGGAGGCTGGTGGAGGTGGACTCGCCTATAATCCTCTCCAAACAGAAAGAGCTTTATCGTGTTCTTTCTGGAACAGCTTCTTATACACATGACCTTTCTAACGATGACAGAGAGATTTGCCTTAGCTCTCACCTCTGATAACATCACCTGGTCCTTTAGCATAAATACTTTCAGAGGGGTCACATTCTATAAGACCGTTCCACCACACACCTCTTTCTTACTTTGCCAATGGAAAGAGAAGTTGTGTTTTCATTGCTCCATGGTCATCTTTGAAACGCAGTGCTTATTTAACCACATCTCTACTGAAGGACATTAAGGTGCTTTCAGGTTTTCAGCACTGGATGGTGTTCATGGATGCATGTTCCAGTTCCTCAGTTTGGGAGGAACTGCTGAGACAGATGTTTGCTTTTTGATACATTCTTTCAAAGTGCTTTCCAGAAAATTTGTAAGCAGTACACCCTCCCACTAAGAGAGAAGTGTCACCTTGCCATTACTGCGTATCATTCTTCATATATGGAATCCTGTGGGTTCAAAAGAACAATTTTACTATGCTGTTTGACATTTGTATTCCTTTTATATTTTCCCAATTGAATGTAAAGGGTTCCTGGGTAGCACAGAGTCAGTGCTTGAGGACAAATTGAAAGGTGGTTGGTTCAAACCCACCCAGTGACACCTCAAAGGAAGGGTTTGGCGATCTGCTTCCAGAAGGTCCCAGCCTTGAAAGTCCCGTGGTGTTCTTCTCTGACACACAGGAGGGGGCCATGAGGCAGCATTGACTGGAGGGCAACTAGTATGTGGGTTGGTTGGGTTTTTTTTTTTTTATTGAATATAAAAAGCTGTGTATGTATGAGGCAGTTAGCGCCTTGTCACAAGTGTAACCTGGCTTTTAGTAAGTTTCAACACTCATGTAAGCACATAACATGTCTGTAATATAGCTCTAAATATGTGAGCTTGTGTACCTAATTTATGACCCAGTCAACCACGGTGAAGAAAGATGGTGCATGTGAACAAAGACCAGGTAGTGGTTCGAGGCTTGTAAGAGATGCTCTAGGCTTGGACCCAAGGCTCCAGCCATGTCTGAGCACTCACTGTTGTGCAGGCTGTACACTAATTCCAGTCGTCGAGGTGGAAGCCAGGGTGGAGGTAGGTGTGAGGTTGAGGGAAGCTCCCCAGCTGGAGTCCAGGGTGAGGGTGGGGGTAGGGGTGGGAGTCCTGTTGGCCCAGGCCAGCAGCAGGGCCTGCAGCCTATCTGCTCTGCTCACAGCTCATGATGGAGCAGTCCAAGAAGTCTTCGCTCATGGTAGCCCGCAGCATCCTCAACAACAAGCTCATCAGCAAGAAGCTGGAGCGCTACCTGAAGGTGAGGCCCCAGCGCCCCGCCTGGGGGACCAGGCCAGCCCCAGCCCCTTCCCCAGGCTAGGCCATCCACCCTCCCTCGCCGTTGTCTCCTCCTCGCAGGGCGAGAACCCCTTCACTGACAGCCCTGAGGAGGACAAGGAGCCGGAGGAAGGAGATGCCGGCGTCCCAGATGAGGGGGCATCAGGAGAGGCCGCAGCCGCTATCGAAGGGCCCCCCCAGCCGCCAGTGCCTCCGGAGCCAGAGGCTACCGCGCCACCACCACCGCCGCCGCCCCCGGAGGAGGAAGAAGAGGCCGTGCCACTGCTGGGTGGGGCGCTAGAGCGCCAGATCCGCGGGATCCCGGGCCTTGACGTGGAAGCCGATGACGACGAGGAGGGTGGTGGGAGCGCCCCGTGATCGCGCGGGCGAGGCGCAGGCCTAGCCCAATAAAATGCTTCCTCCCAAGCCAGCTTCCGTTCTCTCTGTGCGCGCCGCCGCTGGGACGGAAGGAGGGGCTGACGACGTCGCGAGCGCGCGTGATGAGGGGGTTGGAGGGGACATGTGCGCCTGCGTACAAGCTGTGTCTCTTGCTGACGTGTGTGCACACCAATCCTGTGGCGGCCTACGGGCCTCGGGAGGCGGGTCCGCCGTGCAACCAAGCCAATGGTAGCCCGCCGGTGTAGTGACGTGTATGCCTGGTCGTCCAGTAGTGGGTGGTGCGTTGAGCGCATGAGCGTTGCAGCGGCCTAGAAAAGGAGCTGCCGGCGGGCCGAAGTGAAAACATGGAGCAGGGCTACGGAGGTGGGTATTGGCCGTGGGTAGGGCAGGAGGGCCCGGGTCCCGCAGCCTTCGCGCAAAGGGCCACGGGCCAGGACCCCGGAGAAGCACGGTACGGCGGCTCAGCCTGCGCGAAGGTGGCGGGGCGCGAGCCGTTCATTGGGCCCCGTCGCCGTCGCTCTCGAGCACTGGGTGCGGATTGGCCGGCGGGCAGGCCTGCCGAGCTACTCTCGCGGCCCGGCGTCGGACGCCCCAAGATGGCGTTGGGGGCGGGGCCTGCAAGGGGTCCGGTAGCACGTGTCCCGAGGGGGGTGAGGTGGGGGCGGGGGAGTTTTTAGGGGCCGAGATGTGCTGGCAGAGTGGAGCAGCGGCCAGTGCTTTGCCCCGGGGTCCGAAAGACGAGGGCTCCACCCCCCAGCCCCACGGGCTTCTACCACTCGCGGCTTTTCCTTCTGCGGGATCCTTTGATCGCTGATCCCGCCCATGGGCTTCTCGCGCCCTTAGCCGGAGAGGATTCTCCCCACTTCCTGCAGGCCTGGTTTGGGAGGTGCAGCCTCCGAGCCTTCTGTGTTTTCCCACCAGAAGCTACTCACTTCTCGCGCCCTGCAGACCGAGCAGGGTCCTAGCCTTGGGGTACAATCCCAGTTCTTGGACATGCGACCTGACCTTTCCGTGCTTTTTTCTGTATTCACTTGGGTTAACAGCAATACCCCTCCTAGGGAGTGCTGAAGGTTGAGTGCAGTGTTCAGTGTAGTGCGTGCGGCCATATCGGTCTAATAGGACTCAATCAGAGTATATGGGGGCCAGACTTGGAAGGCACGCAGTGTGGCAGGAAGGGTGTAGACGCCTGCAACAGTGTGACCTTAGGTCAAGTGCGCACTCTCTGAACGTCATTCGGTGACGACTACTGTTTGCTGCACACAGTAGGCGCAGTAGGTTCCAGGAAGGGGAACGCATGAAAGTTGAGAGACTGGGGGGTTCCAGGGACGCCCTAGTGAGGAGTAAACAGTACCTACCCCCCCCCCACTGGAGGGGGTCCCACTTGCTGTTGTAGGGGTCTTGAGGGATAGGGGAGTCACCAGAGACAAGCATGCCAGAGTTAGGCCCTGGGACTGGAGGAGGGTGTGGATTGATCACACCAAGCATACAGGGTCTGAAGTTGTGTGGAAATGAAATCAGAAGGTATAGCAATGTTCCCCATTTCGAGGTTTGCTCAGTCCCAGGTGACCCTTCCACGTGCCAGCAGTCTGAGCAGTTTTCCAGCAGTGCAGGGGGTGGGCCAAGCTGGATACAGACAGGTGTCCGAGTTCTGATGCTGGGGTAACTGGTGACTGTCCCACATTATTTTTAGGGTTTAGAAGGATGAAGTCTTTTCCCAGGGTACCCTCAGCAGGCAGGGGACAGAACTGCCTTGGATGCCCACCACCTGTCCCTTTTTTTGTGCTTTGACCTCAGGCAGCCAAAGTGTGATAGTGACTTTTGGGGGGATAGTATTTGCAAAATCAGATGATTTGGGCATCTATCCAGCTGCCACTGAACTTCTCTGAGCATCTGTGTGGCAGATAGGACCTGACCTTATAGGCTCTTCTTTCCACAGGCTATGGGGCATGGAGTGCTGGACCTGCCAACACCCAGGGTAAGTGGTTCCACTGGGGATGCCAGCCATGAAGCCCCCCACTTCTCTCCCATACCTGAGGCCCCAGCATGGGAGTCGCAAGTGGTGCTGTCACCAGAGATGCAAGGGTAGAACAAAGCCAAAAACCATACCCACTGTTGGCAAGTTGCTTCCTACTCATGGGGACCCTGTGGGACCAAGTAGAACTGTCTTGTAAGGATTCTCAGGCTCTGGTTTTCACAGAAGCAAACTGCCTGCCACATCTTTCACCCATGGAACAACTGGTGGGTTTGAACTGCTAACCTTTTGGTTAGCAGCTGAGGACTTTAATCACTGTATCACTGCAGCTTCTTTCAGGTGTAGATCAAGTGTTGGTTTGACAATTTCTAGTGTGAAAGCTGCTGTAGGCAGTATATAAATGAGTGGGTGGGGCTGTGTGCTGATAACCCTTGGGGACCGCCAAAGGAGCAGGGGGGCTGCATCTTCTGACCTCCTCTAATCCCACAAGAGGAAGACAGAATCACCATCAGCAGCCCAAGGCCCATTCCTGTGAGACCAGACATGCTGCCTCCCTCCAGCCCTTTCACCAACCCTGGCACAAACTGTTCCTCCCGCAGCACCCACCACCTCTCTGCTGGATTTGATAATTTGCTGCAGTGGCCACACAGAACTCACAGATTATGGGGTTTATTAGGGAAGTACCATGCTATAATTCAAGTTGAGGAACAATGCTCAGTCTCTCTCACCCCGCCATCTCTCAGCCAACAGTCTCTCTCTTAGCAGCGCGTGTCTCAGGAGCACATTTCTCTTAGTAGCACATCTTTCTCACCCAGCAGTCCCCTTTTGCCTCTAGGAGGGCTCCTTTTGAGCCTGGCAGAGTGGCCAAATTAACCAATCCCAACATCAGAATTCTACACACCTGAGAAAGGGAGAACTTCCCAGAAAATTACTTCATGCTGCTCCCAACAGAAATACCCCAGGTGGCTAAGTTTAACAATCAGGAGCTACTCAGTTGCTCTTGGCAAATTCCACCACAGAGTTTACAAAGACTTAGCACTAGAAAAGCCACACTATGTGATTTACTACACTGCAGGGACAAAAACCAGTCCCTAGCAACTCCAGTTCATGACAGCTTGTGTGTTAGGGTTTTCCGGAAGTCCGTCCCTAGGCCTTTCTTTCAAAGCACCTCTCCACGGACTCAAACCTCCACCTTCTCAGTTAGTAGCCAGACACATTCACTGTGTGTACCATTCACGGACCCCTGTTCATGTGTTGTGAAGTACTTCTTTTTTTAAGTAGACAGCTGTTAGTATAATGACATCTAGTTTTGTAATCAACAGGCTTTTATTTGGTACAGTTTTAGACTTAGGGGCCAGTGGCAAAGATCACACACAGAGATGCTCCTGCCACCCTGCCACAGTCACCTATTCACATCTCATGGGGTGACATGTTCCTTAGAAGGGGTAAGCCAGCACTGAGACAGTGTTGTTAACTACGGGGAGTATACGTTCTGGTCACTTTGTGTATTGTACAGAGTTTTTATATTTTTTAGTTGCGGTAAAACATACACATAGATTACATCTCAACGTAAAATAAAAATCCTCACAACTGGACCACCAATGAGTAGCATCATAATAAACGGTGAAAAGATTGAAGTTGTCAAGGATTTCATTTTACTTGGATCCATAGTCAGTGTTTGTGCAAGAAGCAGTCAGAAAATCATACAGTACTTTACATTGGGTAAATCTGCTGCAAAAGACCTCTTAAAAGTGTTAAAAAGCAAAGATGTCACTTTGAGGACTAAGATGTACATGACCCAAGGCATGGATTGTTCAGTGGCCTCACATGCATGCAAAAGCTGGACAGTGACTAAGGAAGGCCTGAGAAGAACGGACACATTCAAATTATGGCGTTGGAGAAGAATATTGAGTATACTGTGGACTGCCAGAAGAATGAACAAGTGTGTCATGGAAGAAGTCCAGCCAGGATACTCCTGAAAAGCAAAGATGGCAAGACTTCATCTCATGTACTTTGCACATGTGATCAGAAGGGACCAGCCCCTGGAGAAAGGGCATCATGCTTGGTAAAGTAGACGGGCAGCGGAAAAGAGTAAGATCCCAACAAGATGGATTGACACAGCAGGTACGGCAGTGGGCTCAAACATAGCAGCAATTGTGAGGATGGGCAGTGTTTTGTTCTGTCATACGTACGTTTGCTGTGTGTCAGAATCAACTTGACAGCACTCAACGACAACAATAAATGCGTACGTAATACATCGTTTGTCTCATTACCAGTCTTGGTAGGTACAGTTCTGTGACGTTAGGTATGTTCATCGTATTGTTCAGCCATCACCAGTATCTGTTTCTGTATTTTCTTAGCACTTTCAATGGAAGCTCAGTATGGGGCAATCTACTTCTGTAAAGATTTACAGCCTTGGAAACTCAATGAGGGTTGCTATGAATTGGCATCAACTTGATGACAGTGGGTTTGGTGTTTTGTTTTGTTTTTTAATGTTTTGTAAGCAGTGAGTCCCCCTTTTCCCACCTGCCTACCCCTGTAACCACTAAGCCACTCTTGAGTTTTCATAAATGCTTAAGTGGCATGTCTTACGTCAAAATTTGTGTCATGGAAGGTTTTCCTTTTGATATTTTTTTTCCCATCTGTTTAAAAATTAAACTATTTTTGGTGTCTGGCCTTTGGCATCTGCCCTGTGGGATGCTGTCTGATTTCTGAGCCTGGGCACTTGCCCCAAGGGTCCTTAGTAGATCTTTTCTCAGTTCCTCCCAGTCCCAGGAGAGGGCTTTGTGTGCTACTCGTGACCATGACATCACTTGCCAGTGTCATGGGGGTGTGGTTTCCTGTCATTGCCGTTGGTAGAGCTCTGCCTCCTGGAGACATTGGTACTGCAGAAGGGCTCTGCCCGGGGGTCTGGCCTGCTGGCTCTGCTGGCCAGTCTACACCGGGTGGGCTCTTTGGAAAGTCCAGGCTCCTCCTGTTTGCCCCAGTGGGAAAAACGGGACTTGCCTAGGAGAGCAGGCTTAGCTGGACCTGCCAAGTGCCCTGTAGGAGATAAATGAGCTGATGGGCCCCGGGCTTTGTGGCCGTGCTGGGCAGCCACCTTGAGAGTTGCTGACAGCCAGCCAGTTGCTTGTGCCCCTGGGTGCCTGCCATCTGCAGATAGTATAGCGTATTTAACTGCCCTTCAGTGCCCAGGTTTGGGAGTTGGCGCCTGTGTTCTGGGACAAAGTTCACATGTGTTTCTGTTTCCTCTAAGGTGCATATGGAACTGGTGTGGCCAGCTGGCAAGGTAGGCCCTGCTGGGGGTTGGGGCAGGCCAGTAGGTGGGCTCTCCGAGCAGCACCTGTGGGGTGGGCACTTCTGGGCATTGGTCAAGCCCTTCTGGAAGTTGGAGACAGGTGGGTGGGCCCTCTGTCTGCCTCCCATTGTTGTCTTTAGGTGCTTTTAGGATCAGCCACCCAAAGGGCAGGTATACAGGCACCCCTTTCCTTGCTGGGTTCATAGCTTTCCTGAAGGCTGGCAGGTTAGGTCATAGGGTAGGTTTGATGTGGCTCCTGGGCCTCTGTTCCTGAGGACACAGCCGGGCTAGGCTACTGTGTGTGGAAGCCAGGCCCAGGGCTAGCCAGGCCTTGAGGAGACTGGAACAACAGCTCTGTGGTGGGGCCTGGCCCTGGGCCACCTCTCGCTTTGGATGGGGATGCGGTCCCCAGGGTGTGGTGCAGAGAAATCACCAGTTCTGGCAGGAGGCCATTGCCCGGAGCTGCAGCTACCCTCTGGCCTGGCCTGGCCTCCAGGGTGTCCTTCCCTCCCTGGGGGAGGCCTGTGCTTCATGGGGGCAGGGCACCTTGTCTTTTGTGATTGCTGCCACCTGACACAACTGCTTCCTTGCCAGGTTATGAAAACTACAATTATTACGGGTCGCAGAACTCTAGCGTGAGCGCTGGAGCAACGTACAACTATGGCCCAGCCTCGTGGGAGGCCGCCAAAACCAGTGATGGTGGCCTGGCAGCTGGCGGCCACACCATGCACATGGCCTCCTATGGCCCAGGGCCAGGCCCAGACCCATGCCCTGGCCCTGGCCCTGGCCCTGACAACTCAGACTCACTTATCGCCA
Source organism: Orycteropus afer afer (assembly GCF_000298275.1). Classification (NCBI taxonomy): domain Eukaryota; kingdom Metazoa; phylum Chordata; class Mammalia; order Tubulidentata; family Orycteropodidae; genus Orycteropus; species Orycteropus afer. Next base: position 596,609 of record NW_006922359.1, read on the forward strand.
AGATCAACCAGCGCCTGGACATGCTGTCCAAGGAAGGAAGCAGGGGGAGTGGTGGCAGCGGAGAGGGCGCACAGGACCGTGAGAGGTGATCCTGCTACTTGCCTTGCGGGGGACCCTGGGGTGGGACCTCACTCTCACATCCCTCTTCCATTTGGAGAAACGTGTGGGCCCTCTGGTGAGGCCGATAGTGCTGGTTTCCTACCTGGGTGGTGGGGTTTGGGGCCTAGTTGCTGGTTGAACTACCCCTATTCCTTGTTTTTGCATCCAGCATCCTAACGGGCCCATGCCCCTCACAGTGACCCTGGACAGGAGTCGGGCTGGGGTTATTTACTGAGCATACCAATAGAAATAGTTTGTTGGTTTGCTGTTTTGAAAGTGGGGAATCTGCTTTGTAAGGGGTTGCGCTAAGGGCGTGGGTTGGGTGTCCTAGTGTGGTGGGAGCCCCAGGTATCCTGGGGCCCATGCATCACTGAGCTGTCCACTTTGCCCCACAGCTCCTTCCGCTTCCAGCCCTTCGAGTCCTACGATTCCAGGGCCAGCCTGCCTGACCACAACCCCTACCACTCTGGTTACGGCTACGACTACGACCTGGCCACAGACCGCAACGGTGGCTTCGGCAGCCAGTATGGCGACCCCCGGGACCTGGGCCGTGAGCGGGGCGCCCTCGACAACTTTGTGCGGGGCCGGGGCCAGGGCCGCTTCCAGGACCGGGGCAGCCCCAGTGGCACCTTCATGCGCAGTGACCCCTTCTTGCCACCGCCCACGGCCTCCTCAGAGCCCCTGTCTGCTCCCTGGGGCGAGCTGAACTATGGGGCCGGGCGGGGCCTGGGCGGCCCCTCGCCCAGCAGGCCACCACCGCCGCCACCCCTCTTCTCCCAGCCCTTGGCCCCCGACTTTAGCATGATGGGCATGCAGGGGGCGGGCAGCTTCAACAGCACCGTGCCATACGGCTGTGGCCGCGCACAGGCCCGGATCAGGGACCGGGTAAGCCCTCTCCATGCCCCAACAGCTCTGTTGAGGTAAACATCCCAACAGTTAGGCATTTGACTATTAACCAAAAGGTTAGTGGCTCAGACAGACCCACTCATGGTGCCTCAGAAGAAAAGTCTGGCACTTGGCTTCTGAAAGGTCACAGCCTGGAAAACCCTATTAAGCAGTCACTCGGCAACACACAGTTCACTGTGAGTCGGAATTGACTCAGCTGGTTTGGGATTGTTTTTGTTTTTTTAATTGCGGTACAATCAACACAGCACATGATTTACTAGTTCTAAGTGTATGATTAAGTGGTTTTCCGTAAATTTACAGAATTGTGTGCACCACCACAATCTAATTTTAGACATATCCATCACCCCAAAAGGAAGTCTTGTAGCCATGTTAGCAGTCATCACCATCCCCATACACCACCGGCCGTAGGCAGCTGCTTTGTCTTGCTGCGTTGGCCGGTTCTGGACACTGCATATAGACGGAACCATACCCTGGGTGGGCTTTCATGCCTGTTTGTGTCTTGGCATGATGTCTTTTTCAATTGAGATACTATGTAGGCTTTGCTTTTTGGAAAGACATCCTGCCTCTGTTCTCTTGTCCAGCAACCTCTCCATCCTCCATCCCCTCAGTTTGCTTCAGTGCCTGGCTAAGTGGATGCGCGTGGGTTTGTGTTTCAGCCCCGGTGGCGAGGGTCTGAGCGCTGTGGCCCTGATGGCCCAGTCAGGAAGCGGCGGCTGCTGCAGCCTTATGAGGAGCTGGACACCAAGCACCCCCGGGTGGACAGCGAGGGAGACTTTTCTGACAACGGTACGCTCAGAAGCTGGAGGAATACTGTGGCATTAGATGCCTGTCTGGCTGTGTGGTGGGTTTCCCCGTGGCTCCCACTGGGTCAGAGTGGGTGCTGTCCCTCCAGACAGGGAGCCTGGGGAGGCAGGAGCCAGGCCAAATGGCTTCAGGGGATGGGCCACCAGCGAGGCTGACTCTTCTCATTCTTCATGTCCAGCAGATGATGGAGTTGGTGACTTCCGGTCGGGAGATGAAGAATTCAGGGGTGTAAGTTGGTCTCTGTCCATCCACCCTCTGTCTCCAGGGTGGGATTTTCTCCTGCTTCAGCACCTTCCTTGCCAAGAGCAGGGGGTAGCTGCTGGGCAGACTCATCTCTGCCCAGGAGTGGTTAGCCCCCCTGGCATCCAAGTGTCCGTGAACAGTAAGAGCAGAGGTGAGGGGACCACAATGACTTGACTGCAGGGTGTATGCAAGGCACCAGCCCTTGTCCACCTATGTGGTCTACAGCTGTCCCAGGAGACAGGTGCTGGCGTGGTTCTCCGCCAGGACCACACACGAGCCCCAGGGAGCCTTTACAGAGTCTGACTCAAGCCCCAAGCAGGGCCTGCAGTACTGAGTGTGGGGAAGCCTTGACTCAGATGGGGTGGGGGAGGCAGCAGCAGGCAGCAGTGAGTCCTCAGACCTTGAGTCCACAACCTGAGTCCTGCCCGGTTGCTGACCTGACCTGGCCGGGCACTTGGTGCCTGGGCCATTCTGTGACTGCTGGGCATTTAGTCCAAGAGCCGTTGGTATCTAGGCTTGATTTCTCAAGATGTTTTGTGAATACAGATGAGTGTTGGTGAAACTCGGTGTAGTCTGACTTTACAGGTAGAACTTTGGAACCGATGTCTTACAAGCTGTGTTGCTTTTTGTTACTGAGCCCACACTCGCGCCCAAGCTCTGATCTGCTGCCACACGGGTCCTGTGCACCACCTCCTCGCTTGTCTGTCACCTCTTGCTCCAGCAGTGAGAGACCTGAGCAGGATGTCTTAATGGGCGCTTTGTGGGTGGGCAGAATCGGGCAGATGTGCAGTGAAGGGCTGCACTTTAGGTTTAGATCTCAGGGTGGATCCATTGCTTCGACAAAGTCACCTGTCACTGTAGTCCCAGTGGCAACCAGGATGGTGGCAGGACACAATGCTGAGAGCAGTCTGGGTCTGCGTGGGCTTGGCCTGGGTCTGCATGGACCAGGGTGCTGGGCTGGCCACAGAGCGTTCTGGCAGGCACCCCCTCACTGCCCGCCTTTGTGTGTCCTTTTCTAGGAGGATGAGTTCTGCGAGCCTGGGAGGCAGAGAGGTAGGCATTGCACACTGGGGCCCTTTTGACTCCCTGTCTGCCTGCTTGCCCCACACCTACCACCCACTGATCCCAGCTGCTTGGGCCTGGATGGGGCCACAGGTGTGCAGCCTGAGGCCCTGTCCCATCTGGGAGCAGCAGCAGCTGAAGTGGGTCCATCTGCCTCGCTCGTCCAGTGCGCTGGTACGGAGGGACCCCCCTCTGCTGTCTACAGCAGCTCACTATACCAGGAAAGGAGTTCTCTGAAGTGTGAGCGAGAGAAGTCTCACTCCCACCCCTTCCCTCCATCCCCTTGGGAGACGTTTGCTTGGGGGCTCCTGTCTCCCCACGCTCTGCTGCCTGTTGGCCCAGGGCTGTGCTCTTGACCTCTGTAAACAGTAGCACTATGGCTGGGAGAGCTGGCTGAGAACCAATACCTGCGTTAGAAACCACTGTGCACCCAGAGCGTGAGCCAGCATGGGTCCCTTACCCAGGTTGGGGACCAGGGAGGGCACCTGGCAGCATCTGCTGTGCCCCCAGGCTCAAGTTCTCCAGTGTGGTCACAGCTGTGGAAGACCTAAGAGTTCAAAGTGAGCCTCCAGGCCAGACCCAGGTCATCCCTCAGGGCACGTGGAGGATAGCCTGAGCCTGCCTAGATCAGATTGACCCAGTGGCCACTTGTTTCTGTTCTGTTCCCACGGGTCCCAAGAAGCACTTCTAGCTCCCATTGGGCTCTGCTCCTGAGTCTTCCCAAGGGTCCTTGCTCAAGACTCTCCTTCTCTTATTTCCAGGCTTAGGTGGCCCCCCACCCCGCTCTCTGCCTCGGCCAGGCCCGTGGCGCGGGGCCACACAGGGCACTTAGCAGTGTGCGCCATGGCGAGTGCTAAAGCAAAGGTGACGTGTCTGTTGCGCACAGGTCCTACTGCCTGCGGGACGACCTTGCTCTTGACCTTGCTCTTAAGCAGCAGTCCTAGGTTCAGGCAGCAGCCTCTTGCCTAAAGCCCCCACGCCCTGTGAGAGGCTCCCGAGAGTGCACGCCGGTCGCCATCGTCGTGGGACAGGCTCGCGGCGGGCACAGGGGTAGGGGCCACAGTTCAGATGCTTCTCGGTCCTTTCCACAGAGTCCGGCCCTGGCCAGGCCCCCTGGTCACACTGGGCACGGACGGGAGGACCTACTGGTCTTTTCCCACTCTCGTTTCCAGGAATGCTTCCCGCCAGCCCTGGGCAAGGCCCAGGCTGGTGGTGTCTGTGCACGGAGGGTAGAGCCGGGCCAGCACGGACTCAGACCTGCTGCAGCCCTAGTTGAGAGCAAGGCCGGCGGGACGGCCGCCAGGCCCACCTGGAGGCAGCGAGCGTGGCTTGCCTTCCTCTCGGCTGATGCTGCCGCCTCGTCAGGAGAGGGCTGCGTCGCTCCCTCCTAACTGACGGTGGGCAGAGACCCACGATGGAGCCTTAGAGCAGGATGGGGCAGGTCAGGGAGCGAGCAGAGGGCTGTGGAATGGGCGGGGCCGTGTCCCCTTGCCCGGCCAAGGGGGTGTGAGGTGAGCCCCAGGAGCTCCTGAGGCTTCTCCCAGGCCTGCCCCATCAGGAGCCCCTGCAGCCTCACGGTGTTGGGAGCGCTGAGTTGGCAGGGCAGGTGGGAGGCCCTGTGGCGGCCCCACCCAGGCCCAGTGATCAGCTCTTTGGGTTCCACAAGGGTCTTGAAGGTACTTCTCTGTTACAGGCGAGAAGGATGATGAGGATGAGGAAGTGAAAAAGCGGAGGGAGAAGCAGAGGAGAAGGGACCGGATGCGGGACCGAGCGGCTGACAGGTGAGGGCGCTCTTGGTGTCTGTGGAGAGAAAGTCGTCTGGGAAGCTTCAGGGCCTGGTCCTGGGCTGCTGGGTGTCCAGAGAACTCACTCGGGCCACCAGGAGCCCTGATCACATCTGAGCGGCATCTCTGTCTTAACTGTTGTGTTAGCACCAGGGAGAGAGTGTGACCAAGGTCCTGTGGCTCATCTGGCTGAGCCCCATGACGCTCTGGCCCCGTGGGAGGGGTCAGAAGTCTCAGCTGAGAGGCCACTGTCTGCTTTAGGTGCAGCCAGAACCCTTGGCCAGCAGCCCCGCCTCATCATACTCTTCATCTTTCTCCCACAGGATCCAGTTTGCCTGTTCTGTGTGCAAGTTCCGCAGCTTCGAGGATGAGGAGATCCAGAAGCACCTGCAGAGCAAATTTCACAAGGAGACCCTGCGCTTCATCGGCACCAAGCTGCCCGACAGGACGGTCGAGTTCCTCCAGGTGAGAGTTCCCCCAGGTAAGCGGCCAAGGTAAGCGGCCAGCTCCGGCGAGCGGAGCCCCAGGCAGCTTCCACAGCCTCCAGCCCTTTGGCTGTGGGGGGTGGGGGAGGGCATAAGGCTTGTCCAGGGTCACATTTCCCAGAAAAAAGAAAAGTTGCACAAACCCCTCCTCAGGTGGGTGGGTAAGTGTACGAGTGAGACCAGCACACGGTCAGGGACACTGTCTCCAGAAGCAGCAGCTACACACTGCCTTGGTCTCATCAATCACAGCAAACTGGGCCAGGTCTCCAGCCAACCTAGACCCCACCAGCTCTGTCCTCTTGCCTCTGCTAATGCGGGCGCCTCGTCATTGATTAGCATCTTGTGCAGTCGTTTAAGGCGTTTGTTGATATGTTCATCTGGAGAAACCGTTGGCTGTGGAGTCGGGCTGGGTTTAATCTTTACAGAAGCTCCTCAGCAGGCATGGTTCTTCCGTGGTACTGCTAGGTGGGTTTGAACCAGCAACATGGGTTATTAGTTGAGCACAGACCATGTGTGTCACCCAGGGACCTTCATCTGTGCGGCTGGAGAGTCTGACATGCCCCCTTCTCCTCCTCTCATGATTCCCTCCAGGAGTACATCGTGAACAGGAACAAGAAGATAGAGAAGCGACGCCAGGAGATGATGGAGAAGGAGAGCGCAAAACCAAAACCGGATCCTTTCAAAGGTAAGTGCGGGGTCCCAGGTGAGACTGGCGCGCTGCCAGCAGGGCTCGGGCATGGGCGGCTCGGACGCCTGTGTGACCAGACACACGGGTCACTGTACTGTAGGCCACTTGGCACTTAGTCAGAGAGAAAGGAAGGGAATGATTAGAACAGTTGAACCCAGACGCTCTTGGATAAGGGCTGTTCTGATCCAAGCACCCAGGGCAGAGGGCCAAACCTTCTCTGGTCCATCTTACCAGAGTCAGGAGAAAGAGCCAGGGATAGAACCAGGGCCTGGCTGATGAGGAGGAGGAAGGGTTCACATGCTGTCCTGCCTCCCCACGCCTTGTGTCTGCCGTCAGGGATCGGCCAGGAGCACTTCTTCAAGAGGATCGAGGCTGCCCACTGCCTGGCCTGTGATATGCTCATCCCCGCTCAGCACCAGCTGCTGCAGCGGCACCTCCACTCCCCAGACCACAACCACAACCGCCGAGTGAGCACCTGCCCACACGGGGTGGGGGGTTCAGAACCTTCTGTGACAGTCAGAGTGAATGTCCCATCTCCAGGGCTCTTGGCATATTTCATTTGTGATTTTGACAAGTATCCCAACGGGCAAGCTGTTAAACTGAAGAAATGTGTTGCTTAGAATTGGTTAGACGCATTGGCTGGAGCCCTGCTGGGGGGAGGGTGTACCCTGTGAACTCCACTGTGCGTTGAGCTGTCTCTGCAGAGGCCTGACCTGAGCACAGTGGGGCAGAGCACAACCAGTGGGTCCTCCTGCCCTTGGTACACTTTAAAAACCCACGTTTGATTCTCTTTGCAGTTGGCTGCTGAGCAGTTCAAGAAAACGAGTCTCCACGTGGCCAAGAGCGTTTTGAACAATCGACATATAGTGAAGATGCTGGAAAAATACCTCAAGGTTTGTGTTGGGAGTCTGGTGTTCAGGAACAGCTTTCACAGTAGGGTGAACTCTGCTCAGACAAGATTGTGCCCACAGTGGAGTGTGGAACATTTCTGAGCCTTAGGTGCAATCAAGGGCCTGGGAAGGTGACAGTTAGCGTTTGCCCGGGGACTCTGGGATGTCTGGAGACACCTCTGGATGGGACACCCTGGGATGTGATGGCACACGACACACCTGTGTGCTGCCTCTCACTGTGGAAAACGCTGAGCAGATGATGAACAGAGGGTAGATAGATGCTGATCATCCAGGGGAGAAGGTAAATGGAGTGCTCGCTGGCAGAGACAACGGGTGATGAGGGGGACGGAAGAGCCAACGGAGTCTCGAGCGGAGTCGTCAGCGTGTGGAGGGGAGTGTGGTCAGACAAGCCAGCTCCCGGGGAGGCCCATTTTGCTAGATAGATGCTCATCTCTCAGGCTGGTGGCCAAGTGCCAACCTGGAACCCAACTTAAGGCCCTGTCAGTCCTGTCTTAGTAAATGCTTCAGTACCTGATAATTCATTGTCTCCATCCAGACTCACTGTGGTTCCATGTGGGTCAGGGTAGAACTGTGCTCTGTAGGATTTTCAGCAGCTGAGTTTCAGAAGTAGGTCACTAGGCCTTTCTTGGGCATCTGTGGGTGGACTTGAACCTCCAACCTGTGCATTACACCTGTTGAGCACGCTAACCACGTGCACCTCCCATCACTCTATCCATTAAGCTGTCCACTAGGCTTTCATTTTGGTTTTTTTACAGTAAAGGTAAAGCACTGTGAGTCAATGTCCTCCCGTCTGTGTCAAATCTAGACCAACTGAAGAACTGAGTCCTTCACGTTTGAGGTTTAAAAAACAGATTTTCCGGGGTCAGGTGTCAAGTATAGTTTTCTAAACAGCGTTTTTGTTGTTGTTGTTTTGTTTTTTCAGTTGTTTTGTTTTTGCCTTTTCAACAATCTGTAGCTTCTATTGTATTTTTGTTGTTGTTGTTGAATATACACAGCAGGACACACCAATGCAGTTAATTTCTACGTGTCCTGATTCAGTGATGTGAATTATGTTTGTGTTGTGTACCCATTCTCACCCTTCCTTTCTGAGTTGTTCCTCCTCCGTTAACATAAATTGACCACCCCTAAGGTTCCCATTTAATCTTTCAGTTGTTGTTGTCAGTCTGATCACATAGATGTAGAAGTTAAAAGAACACAATGCTCAAGGCAGACCTTTATAATAAACAGCATATTTTAGAGCACGTTTCCTGATCCGGTGACGATCAGTGGTTCACTTATTCTTAACTGGAGAGTTTCCACGTGTGCTGTGAGAGCTGGGGTTTGAAGCTTTGCTTGCTGTGGCCTTCAGCAACTTGCTGGCCTTTGAATCCCCGCTCTTCTGTCAACAAGGGACAGCCGTCATGCAGGTGGGGCTGGAATCTAAGATCATCTGAAATTCCACTGTAGCTAAGGTCAGATGAAGAGCTCCTAGGTCTTCATGCACTTTTCCTTAAGGTTATGTGCATGAATAAAAAGTGCAGAGTAGTTCTCGAAAAACTTTTCCGAATAAGATGTCTCTGGTCTGCAGGCTCTGAGGACCTATAGGGCTAATGCAGCTGGAGTAGCTTAAAGACGTGTTATTCTGCCAACTCTGTCCTTCATGGAAACACAGCCTCCAGCAGCCTGGGCTCTTTCCTCACCCCCCTGCCTGGACTTTCTTTTGGACATTTCACCCACAGTGACCTTGTGTTCTCTCTCCTTTGACCAGGGTGAGGACCCTTTCACCAATGAAGCTGTTGACCCAGAAGCAGAAGGGGAGGAAAATCTAGGAGGTGAAGATAAGGAGGGGACACCCGAGGAGGTGGCTGCACAAGTGTTAGCTGAGGTGGTCACGGCGGCCGTGAGGGCCGTGGACGGGGACGGAGCCCCAGCTCCAGACAGCACTGGGGTGCTGCCTGCTGATCCCGCGGAGGCCAGCGGAGGCCCCCTCCCTGAACAGCCATCAGCCATTGGGACAGCCTGTGGAACAGCTGAGAAAGGAAGCCGTGATGTAGAGGCAGGGAGGGAGGCTGTGGATGGCGAGGGTGGAGCAGCAGAGGCCCTAGCTGCGGAAGTGTCTGCCACAGAGGCAGAAAGCGCGGGAACAGGCCTCGTTCCTGGCCACGATGCCACAGAGAGCGGAGTGGAACAGACTGGTGCAGAGTCCAAACACGTTCTTCCCACAGAATGAGCCCCTTCCTCCCCGAAGGGACCTGTGTATCATGTATTGCTTGCTCTTCTCTGGCTTCTAAGCAGCGCTAGGGTGTATCTGACTGGAATATGCTATAAACTTATTTTGGTGACCCCGCTCTTCAGGAAAGCGTGCCTCTCGGGCTGCAGCCCGTGTCCTGTCCTGGAAGGTGGAGGCTGTGGCGCTTCTACCTTCCCACAAGAGGCTCGGCAGCTCGCCATAGCAGTTGGAATAATAAAAGTTGGATGATAGACCTTGGTGGATACAGCCAATACTGGTCAGATGCTGCCCACTCCTCATTTAAATTTTTGTCTGAGAGCAGCTCCACACTGGGAGTGTATCTATCTTTACAAAGAGTTATTTTTTTGTTTTGTTTTTTCCTTTTAAACTTTTTAAGAATCTGCTTTGGCTTTGGTGTTTAACCTCTGCTCTGTGGCGCACGATCTGGAGCAGGGTGTTGGTGACCTGGGATGTCACCTGTCACATGGGTGAGCCTTGGGCTCAGTGGGTCTGACAGACTCCCACTTGCCCTGTGGAGTGGATAACCCATACTGAAGCAGCCCTGCTTGAGGTGCTGTCTTCCTGGGCAGCAGCCCTCGGTGAACACCTTCCCTCTTTAGACCTTACCTGTGTCCCACCACCACACTCTTTAGTTTGGGGGTGTTTACTTTCTTTAAATTGATTACTTTCACTTAAAGGATGATGTCATTACTACACATGGAAAACCAATATAAATTGCCCTTGAGAGATGTGATTTTGTAAACAGTGAACAAGCTGAAGTGAAAATGCTCTGTTACAGAAACACTCTTCCTTTGGGGGTCTCCGTGTTTGGGGGAGGGAGGCTGGTGGGCGTGGACGGGGAGCATGCAGCGGCTGTGCTTCATGGAATCAGAAGAGAGTGTGCTTCCCACAGACTTGCTACCTGCTGTACCCCTCACGTTTGGGGAATCTTTGGTCAGTGGGAAACAGCTTGCAAAGAGGCGGTGACATACTTGAGCATCTACCATGTTCCAGGTGCTACCTTGTGATACAGATGTCTGAGACGCAGGCCCTGCTCCAGGGAGCCTCCTCAGAGATGCAGGATGGATCCATATGAGAAAGCCAATCTCAGCTTTAACTAAAGTGAAATAAAACTTCTAGATAAGAAAATGGTGCCTCTGGATGGTTTCTGTTCTTCACTCCTTCATGCTGCGTGGGTGGGCTCAATCATGGGGCAAACATGCCCTCTGAAGCTTGCTCAAAGACAAAAATATTGATGGTATCAAACTTCAGCCTGAAAAAGGGTAAGATGGGACTGTTTGGGGCCTTGTAGTTTCAGTATGAAAATCAAAGGCCTGATACTGAACCTGAGTTTTGATGCGATGCCTTCCCACCTGTGTAAAGCTGCATTAATCACTTCATTTCTATTTTTAGGTGAAAGAAGCCCTTTGCTCCCCAGGGTCGGGAGTAACTACTTCAGTTGCACAAATAGGATACTCATATTATTGATGGGAATGAAGTTCATGCTTCCTTATTTTAAGAGATGAGCGCCCTGGTGGTGCAGTGGTCACGTGCTCAACTGCTAACCAAAGGGTCGATGATTGAACCCACCAGCCGCTCCGCAGGGAAAAGATGACGTGATCTGTTTCCTTAAAGACTTAAGACCTTAGAAACCCCATGGGGTGGTTCTGCTCTGTCCTATAAGGTTTGTAAGTCGGAATTGACTTGATGGCGATGGATTTCGGTTTTCTCGTTGTTTAGGGGATGGGAATTAAGATTGACCAGTTACTTCTTCCGATTTGGAGACCAGAAACATGCCTGGGTGGCACACTTTGCACTTGGCTATTAACTGAAAGTTGGCGGTTTGAATCCATCCAGCAGCACCACAGAACAGCCTGGCAACTCCTGTGCACATTACAGCCCAGGAAACCCCATGGAGCAGTTCTACTCCAATGCATGGGGTCAGCGTTAGAATTGACTCAGTGGCAGTGGGTTGGGTTTGGTTTTGCAGAGAAGCATGGGGTGTAGAGAGGTTAAGTACCTGTCAGATGTCACACAGCAATGACGAGAGACAACCTGGTTAATAGGTCTGTGAGCCACCAGTGGCCATGAATTTTCCATAAAGCACCTCTCATTACTTAAAAACAGGCTTAAAGAATTTGAGAATCCCCACTACTCTTAATAAGCAAAAAAAAAAATCTAGGAAGAGCCACCGAATTTGAGCTTCGTTGGACTTCATGAAATCAGTATAGTTGCTAAAGGGGAAACCATGTAATGACAAAGTGGTGGCTGATGTGCACACCGTCAACAGCACCAAAAGGTCTCCAGCTAGATGTTAGACCCTAGGAAAGTAATTCCATCTGCCTGATAAAAAAAAAAAGTCCCTGCTCACTAACAGTGGTTGAGTTGGCACAGCAGAGTTGTTTCAGCATTTCTTTAAATCACATTAAATACATTTCCTTTTGGGGAGATAATTAGAAGTCACAGGTTAAAAAGTTGGGCATTTTAGTGCCTGCGGGGCCCAGGCCTTGTAGGGGAACGGGTTACGCGTAACCTGCCTGTAGCTACCATCTCCAGGCAGATCTACGTGCCCTGTGGGAAACACCTGGGTCCTTAGCTTCTTGGATGCCTACAAAGACTCCGGAATACTTCCCTCAACATAGAAGACACACAGCTCAGAAACGCTTTGTAAGTCTTCCTCATGTGCTTCCAGAAAGTTTTGTCTGGAAAGCACCGGTAACTGCTCCTTGAAAGAACCCCCAGGGGCTAGTGCCTAATTTATGGGTAAGAGTGTGTGAATGTGAGAAGATGTTACTGCAATGGTCTCCACAAGGAAAACCAGCCTCCAGAGAGAGACCTTATCCCTGATTCCTTCCCATTGGGAGACAATGACTGACAATGATTGTGTCAAATGAACCAAGACCCCAGCAGTTCTCCCCAGTGTTTGAAATGGACTTCAAGAGAATATCTGGGAGAAAGAGAACTTGCCTTCATCAACCCCACCGAGGCTGAGATAGGTCCTCACCAAGGAAAGGGGATCCTTTGTCCCCGGATGTATGTGTTGTTGTGAAGTGCCGTTCAAGTCAATTCTGGCTCATAGTGACCCCATGTATGACAGAATGAAACGCTGCCTGGTCCTACACCAGCCTCACAATCCTTGCTGTATTCAAGCCCTTCGTTGCAGCCACTGTATCAGTCCATCTCATTAAGGGTCTTCCTCTTATTTACTGACTCTCTACCAAATATAATGGCCTTCTCCAGAGTCTGGTCCCTCCTGATAACATGCATGTACTACGTATGAGAGACAAAGTCTCACCATCCTCACTTTTAAGGAGTATTCTGGCTGTACTTCTTTTAAAATGGATTTGTTCATTCTTCTGGAAGCCCATGGTGTATTCAGTATTCTTCACCAACACCACAGTTCAGAGGCATCACTTCTTCTTGGGTCTTCATTATCATTGTTTAGCCTTCCCATGCATATGAAGCTTAACAAGTGAGGGGATTGAAAATACCAAGTCTTGCATCTGCACTTGGCTGGTAATCAAAAGGTTGGTGGTTCAAAACCCCCAGCACTACCGTGGATTATCGACGTTTGGTGATCGGCTTCCATGAAGAATACAACCAACCTTACTCCACAGCCAACAGAGCCTCTCCAGATGAACACCTCAACAAATAAATGCAAAAAATACTATGGCTTAGGTCAGGCATACCTTAGTTCTCAAAGTGATGTCTTTGCTTTTTGACCTTAAAGAGATCTTTTGCAGATTTTCCCAATGCAATACATTGTTGTTTTTTTTTCCTCTAAAGCTTTACTTATTGTTGTTATTCTTGAGGGTATACACAGCAAAACATATACCAATTCAACACATTTCAGTGACATTGTTTACATTCTTCAAGTTGTACAACCATTCTTACCCTCCCTTTCTGAACTGTTCCTTCCTCATTAACATCAACTCACTGCCCTCTAAACCTCCGTCTAATCTTCCCAGTTGCTGGTGTCAGTCTGACCCCATAGAAACTGATCCTAAAAGAGCACCATCCTCGAGGCACACGCTCTTTACTGGTTCAGCTAAACCACTGCTCAGTTTCAAGAAGAATTCAGGGGATATTTTTTGGTTTTAAGGTTTAAAGATTATCTCATGGCAATAGTTTCAGGGGTTCATCCATGCTGTATGGGTCCAGAAAGTCTAGAGTCCATGAGAATTTAAAATTGTTCCATATATCCCCCCTTTTTATTAGGATTTGTTTCTGGAATCTTTGATCAAAATGTTCACTAATGATAGCCTGTCACCATCCAGTGCTTCTGGTCTCATGGCAAGAGGCCGCTGGTCATAGAGGCAATTAGCCACACTATCCATATGCTCCTCCTGTTCCTGACTTTGCTTCTTTCTCTGTTGCTCCAGGTAAATAGAGATCAGTTGTTGTGCTTTGGATAGCCACTTGCAAGATTTAAGATCTCAGACATGTGGCATAGTGCCTAAGGCATTTGACTGCTAACTAGAAGGCTGGCAGTTCAAACCCACCAGCCACTCCTCAGAAGGAAGATGGGACAATCTACTTCTATAGTGATACTGCGTCGGAAACCCAAGGAGGGGTTGCTATGAGTCAAGTCCGACTCGACAACTGTGAGTTTGGCATTTTTTGTTTTCTTTTCTTTTTGTTTTTAGACATGACACAATGAATTAGGAGGTAGAAAAGAAGCACTCAACAGGTTATTAGGCTAATTAACTGGGATGTCCCATGAAACCATGACCCTGAACCTCCAAACCAAGGAACCAAATCCCATGAGGTGTTTGCTTGTACATAAGCAGTCTCAGCAGCTGTCAAGTCACCCCCCAACTCATAGGGACCTGATGCCCAATGAAATGAAATCCTGCCCAGCCCTACACCACCCCATGATCAGTTGTGGATCCAATCTTTGTGATCTATTGGAGGGTGGAGTGTGCCCATGACCATGTATAGGGTTGGCAGACAGTGTTTCTACAAGCATATTTGTATGTTCTGTAAGAATATCCAAATATATAGTATAGCTGACAAGGGACAAGTTTGTGGTAAACCACAGCCAGCTACCTGGAGGGAGTGAGTAGGTGGATCTGTTGTGGGCTTAGGAGTATGGTCCCAGGGGACATCAAGCTCAATTGGCATAACATCCTACACAAAAACAGTGTTCTACATCCTGCTTTGGAGAGTAGCTACTGGGATCTTAAAAGCTTGCAAGCAGCCATCTAGATGCAATGATGGGTCTCTCCTCATCCAGAGCAGAGAAGAATGAAGAAAACCAAAGATGCATGGAAACAATTAGTCCAAGGGACTGGTAGACCATGCAATCCTCAGCCTATATGACCATGAGACCAGAAGAACTAGATGGTGTCCAGCTACCACTGTCAACCACTTGGAGGGGGATCTGTGTAGGAGATCCTGGATAGACTGGGAGCACGATGTAGAACAAAACTCAAAATTATTAAAAAAAAAAAAAAGACCAGGTTTGCTGCTCTGATAGAGCTTAATGAAACCCCTGAGACTGTGGCCTCTAGCTGCCATCAGGTCTGGAATTGAACCCACTCCTGTGGCTTCCAGCCAAATAAACGACAGGCATATGAGCTGAACATTTACATCAGGTAGATACACTCCTTGTAGAGATCAATCATGGGAGGATAGAAGGACAGTGTATGCACAGGGAGATAGCTGGGGCGGGGGCAGGAGTGCATGGGAGGGAAGGACACAGGGAAGAGGTAACTATGGGGAGGAGGTGGGAAGAGAGCTGTCACATTGTGGGTGATTGCAGTCAGTGTCATGAGACAAAATGTGTGTGAACTGCTGTATGAAAAATGAATTTGCTCTGTAAACTTTCACCCAAATCACAATAAAAATTTAAAAAAAAAAAAAAAAAAGAGTGCAGGCTGAGAAGACAATCTTCAGTCTGCCAAAATGGAAGTCACGGTTTTTCATAACCTAGTCATGAAAGTGGCCTCCTGTCACTTTGGTTATATACTATTTGTTAGAAGTTAGTGCTTAGGTCTAGGTCCAGCCTACGCTCAGGCAGTGGAACCATTGGGAGCCACTGTGGAAGCTGCCTACCACAAAACACTAGCATTAATGTAGCAGAGATGCTCTTCTCAATAGATCCCAAGAGGCTGCCTCACTAACTCATTGTCCCAAAGAGGAAAGGAACAAAAAGTACCAGCCTTCAGTCCTGATACTCCATTAGTAAGGAGCAAGTTCTTCCTCCAAAGCTTTCAAACAGGCCTACTCATAGGGTCCATGCTGAAATTAGCTCTATCAGGCTCATCCCCCCACAAAGTAGACTAGTTTCGACTATACTGACAGTCTGCCAAAGCAGGAACCCTTCCCTGATTGACAAAGGACACAGAGAACTTTTTCACAGCAGGAACAGCCTCATGTATCGCTGCTGCTCACTTTGATGCTGTGAAGCTCCCATGAGACCTTGACACTGGGACTATCAGTAGTGCTTTCCCCATGCTCACTGATTCCAATTCGTGGTGCCCCGACGTGTGTCAGAGCAGAACTGTGCCCCCCGGGGTTTTTTTTTAGTAGATATTTCAGAAGTACATTGCCAAGCCCTTCTTCTGAGACATGTCAGGGTGGACTGTCACCAGTCTCTCAGCAGCCGAGAATGCCAACCATTTGCGCCGCCCAGAGACTCTTCACCCTGCGCAGCCTCCAAGCTGAAATAGCCAGCTTTCTGCGTAGGCCTCAGAGTAGGTGGCACCTTGGAATGATCTTAATTTCCTGGCCACACAATCAGAGGTCTGTCCATGCAACTTCATCACAAGCTTTTTCTATGGGCTTCTGCCACTTAGGTGCACTGTTCCTCATATACATGATTTGATCTAGTTAGTTAGTTATTTTTTAAGTTTCATTGTGGTGAAAACATATACAACAAAACATTCACCAACATAACATCTTCCACATTTACAGCTCAGGGACATCGATGTACATGATTTGATCTTCCTCTTTTCCTTCTTTCAGAGGCCATTTTATATGATTGCAAGTATAAGACATTCTGGAAAAGACAAAAACTACAGACAGTGAAAAGATCAGTGGTTGCCAGAGGCTTGAGGGGAGGGAGAGAGAGATGAGTGGGTGGAGCACAGGGGATTTGGGGGCAGTGGAACTATTCCATAGGATACTGTCATGGTGGACATATGACATTATTCATTTGTGAAAACCCATGGGACTGTATGACACCACAAGTGAACCCTGATATAAACTATAAATTTACACTAAGAAGCAAAAATATGCATAAAACAAACATATAAACAAAAAGACAATCTGATGAAAAAATGGGCAGAAGACATGAATAGACACTTCATTAAAGAGGATATTCAGTGGAAAAAACAATCACTGATTTTATATGGAAAGGAAAGAGACCTTGAAGAAGCAAAGCACTATTGAAGAAGAACAAAGTAGTAGGTCTCACACTCCTGGATCTCAAAACTTACTACACAGTCAGTAGTCAAAACAGTCTGGTACTGGTACAACGACAGACACATAGACCAGTGGAACAGAATTGAGAACCCAGAAATAGATCCATTGACCTATGGTCAGCTGATTTTTGACAAAGGGCTGAAATCCATTAAATGGGGAAGAGATGGTCTCTTTAACAAATGTTGCTGGCAAAACTGGATATCCATGTGCAGAAAAATGAAACAAGATCTATACCTCACACCATACACAAAAACTAACTCCAGATGGATCAAAGACTTAAATGTGAAACCTAAGACTATAAAGTTCCTCAAGGGAAAACTAGGAGCAAATTTAGAGGCCCTAATTTATGGCATAAATAGACTGTCAAGCATAACCCAAAATGCACAAACAGCTGAAGATATACTAGATGAATGGGACCTTCTTAAAATTAAATTTTTATGTGCTTCCAAAGACTTCTCCAAAAGAGTCAAAAGAGGACCTACATATTGGGAAAAAATATTTGGCAACGACATATCTGACAAGGACTCATCTCCAAAATTTATAGAAAACTCCAACACCTCAACAACAAAAAGATTAACAATCCAATTTTAAAATGGGCAAAAGACATGAATAGACACTTCACTAAAGAGGATATTCAGGCAGCCAGCAAATACATGAAGAAATGCTCATGATCATTAGCCGTCAGAGAGATGCAAATCAAAACAACCATGAGATACCATCTCAGCCCAGCACTCATGGCAAAGTTCAACAAAACAGAAAATAACAAATGCTGGTGAGGATGTCAGAGATTGGGACTCTCATACACTTCTGGTGGGACTATAAAATGATACAACCACTGTGGAAAGCAATGTGGCAATTTCTTAAAAAGTTGGAATTAGAAATACCATTTGACCCAGCAATGCCATTACTAGGTATACATCCTAAAGAAGTAAGAGCCAGGACAAGAACAGATATATGCACACCCATGTTCATTGCAGCACTATGTATAATAGCAAAAAGATGTAAACAACCTATGTGCCCATCAACAGAAGAATGGATAACCAAACTATGGTATATACATACAATGGAATACTATGCAACACTAAAGAATAGTGTAGAATCTGCAAAACACTGCATAACATGGATAAACTTGGAGGATGTTATGCTGAGTGAAATAAGTCAATCACTGAAGGACAAATAGAGAATTAGTTCATTATTGTAAGAAATCAAGGAAAGGTTCATATGGAAGGAAACTCTCTTTGTTGTTTACTGGCTGGGAGAAAAGGAGAGGGAACACTGAAAAAAAAAATGCACTGACCCATGTCACTTTAGTTTTGTGTATTTCACTGTACATAAATTATATTTCAATAAAATGTATTTTTAAAAACTGAAATAATTTGGATCCTAATGTTAGCATTACTGTTGGAAAATCTTGAATTCCTATATGCTACAGAGTTGAATGAAGATTGTACTGATTCTGATTTGAAAATACATTGGAAATAAAGATACATACCTTTAATCTGAAAGATAAAAGTAGTTTCACAATTTGAAAAAAAAAAAAAAAAGGATATTCAGGTGGCCAACAATCACATGAAGAAATGTTCATGATCATTAGCCTGTAGAGAGATGCAAATCAAATAACAATGAGATACCATCTGGCCCCAGCACTAGTAGCAAAGTTCAACAAGACAGAAAATAACAAATGCTGGTGAGGATGCGGAGAGATTGGGACTCTCATGTACTGCTAGTGAGACTGTAAAATGATAAAACCACTGTGGAAAGCAGTGTGGTGATTCCTTAAAATGTTGGAATTAGAAATAGCATTTGACCCAGCCATTCATTCCATTACTAGGTATATATCCTAAAGAAGTGAGAGCCAAGACATGAACAGATAAATGCACACCAATGTTCATCACAGCACTATTTACAATAGCAAAAAGATGGAAACAACCTAGGTGTCTATCAACAGAAGAGTGGATAACCAAACTATGGTATATACACATAATGGAATACTATGCAACCCTAAAGAATAACGTAGAATCTGCAAAACACTGCATAATGTGGATGAACTTGGAGGACATTATGCTGAGTGAAATGAATCAATAACAGAAGGATAAATGTGATATCGGTCCATTATTGTAAAAAGTAAAGGGAAGATTTATATATGGAAGGAAATTTTCTTTGTTGGTTACCAGGGGTGGGAGGGCAGGGAACACTCTCAGATAGGTAGAGACAAGTATTGATTTGGGTGAAGGGAAGGGCAATGCACCAAATTTGAGTGATCAACATGGTGGCATTGAGGAAGAGAAAGACATAGAGAGGTACATGGGAGGTACAGACAACAAAGATGAACACTTTTGCACATACAGTACTGTGTTGTCAGTGATAGCAAACATTCATATATGCGTGGATAGATAGATGGACAGGCTGAATGATTAGGTATGGCTACGCAGGAGGGAGTGTGCCATGACC
>NW_006922359.1:616218-616756 GCF_000298275.1 Orycteropus afer afer
ATCTGATAGAGCCTGGTGGAACCACTGAGACTATGGCCCCTAGCTGCCCTTCAGGTCTGGAATTGAACCCACTCCTGTGGCTTCCAGCCAAACAATAGACAGGCATATGAGCTCAACATTTATATTAGGTAGGTATACTCCTTAGAGAGATCAATCATGGGAGAATAGAAGGGCTATGTATGCACAGAGAGACCACTCGGGAGGCAGGAGTGCATGGGAGGGAAGGACACAGGGAAGAGGTAACTATGGGGAGGAAGTAGGAAGAGAGCTTTGGCATTGTGGGCAATTGCAGTCAATGTCATGAGATGAAGTGTATGTGAACTGCTGTATGGAAAATGAATTTGCTCTGTAAACTTTCACCCAAATCATTGAAAAAATATATCAAAAATCTATCTAGCAGAATGAATAAGTACTAAGCTAACATAATAAATAGAACGCAGCTAAACCCTGGAAACTGCCACCCCCACCATCTTCTCCCTTCTTGATAATTCCCTTAGACACTGACTTCTACAGATAATTCCTTTGTTGTTGTTGTTGT
>NW_006922359.1:620342-624228 GCF_000298275.1 Orycteropus afer afer
CCTGCTACTCTGGGTGGGCCTGAGTTGCCTCTCCTCACCTAATCCCTTCAGCTGACTGCTCTTCTCTCTGGCTTCCTGGCTTTTAATCCCCTTTCTCCTGCTCTTCCCGCTTGTTACTTCAGGCGTCCCTGAGTTGTCTCTCCTCACCTGTAACCCTGGGGCTGACTGCCTTACTATAGGTAATTATTTACTAATTATAAATTAAGTATTTATAGTTTTTGTTTTTGTTAGTTGCCATCTATTCAGCAATATGGTGACATCATGCACAACAGTCCCATGCTATCCTCATGATCACTGGCATGCTGGAGTCCATTATTTTCTTCCAACCTAATGGGCTCATCTTCCAGCACTGCATTGGACACTTTCTGTTGTGACCCACAGGGTTTTCATTGGCTGTTTGAAGAATAGTCCACCACACCTTTCTTCCTAGTCTGTCCTAGTCTGGAAGCTCTGCTGTTAACCATGAGTGACGCTAGTAGTATTTGAAGTATTGGTGGCATAGCTTTCAGCATCATAGCAACATGCAGGACACTGCAGTATGACACACTGACAGATGGGTGGTGGTTTGTAGTTTTACTTCCTTAAAAAATCCAGTTTCATTTTGTCTGTCTTGGGAGTCTACATAAGAATGAATCCCACCGTGTGCACTATCTGCCTTGCCGCTTTGCCGCCACATTGTAAGAATAACCCGTGTTGTGTGTGGCTGTGGTTGGTTTCTTCACTCTCATTCCATTGATTTCAGTTTGCCTGTTCCACTGTCCAACGGTATTGGGAGCATTTCCAGTGTGGGCTATTAAGAACAGTGCTACTCTGAACCTCTTAAGTGTGTATCCTGGTACTTACATGTGACAGTTTCCATGGGACTGGAAATGATGGGCCACAGGGTACAGAGGAGGCCAGGGGTGACTCAATGATAGAATGCCTGCCTTCCATGTAGGAGACCTGAGTTTGATTCCTGGCCAAAACCCTTCATGTGCAGTCACCAGCTGTCTGTCAGTGGAGGCATGGGTATTGCCAGGGTAGACAGGTTTTGGCAGAGCTTCCACATTGACATGCACTAGGAAGAAAAGGCTGGTGATCTACTCCCAAAAACCAGGCCATGAAAATCCTGTGGATCCTCCTGAGAATAATCAACCATTCGAGATCAAAAAGGGCAGCAATTGCCCAGGAATAAAGCTCAGAAGGCAGGGAAGGATAGCAAAGAAGGACAAATGGGAACAATAACCACAGGGAGGAAGTGTGAAGAGTGCTGTTACGTTGTTGGGATTCCAAACAATGCCATGAGTCAAAATGTATATGGATTGTTGAATGGACAACCAACTTGTTCTGTGAACATTCACCCAACCCACAGTAAAAAGTTTAAAAAAAGAAAAGAAAACCCTATGAATCACAATGGTTCAATCCATAACCAATCATGGGAATGGTGCATGAATGGGCAGTGTTTCATTCCATTGTGCATGGGGTCGCCATGACTCATGGGCCAACTTGATAACAGCTGACATCAAATTATAAGAGCTTTGACTTCTCCAGAGAAGACCCAACTGTCTTCTACAGAGGTTGAAGCAAGCACCCAGCACTGTTATTCCATCTTTGACCTACCAGACTCCTTTCCACTGAATATTGTTATCTCATGCACAACATTTCCATTTTCTTTTCACTCTGAAACTTTTAGCAGCTCTGGTAGCATAGTGCCTGAGGCACTTGACTACTAACCAGAAAGCTGGCAGTTCAAACCCACCAGCCACTTTTTGGAAGGAAGGTTGAGCAATCTACTTTTGTAGTGATATCACCTCAGAAACCCCAGGAGGGGTCACTATGAGTTGGATCCAACCCAATGGCAGTGGGTAGCATAAACTCAGTGCCCCTCTAACAAAAGCTACCCCTTTCCCCCTCCCTCCTACCTGGTGTACTAGTTACCTAGTGCTGCTCTGACAAGAATATACCACAAATGGGATTCTTGAACAAACAGTTTATTCTCTCACAGTTTGGAGGCTTTAAGTCCAAGTTCAAAGTACCAGGTTCTAGGGGCTGTGTGAAAGCCCCTCAACCTTGGGCTTCAGCTCTGCCTCTTGCTCCTGGCCCACTGAAGCTAGAGGCATCTCTTTACTCAGACAGCTACTGGGTGCTGAGGCTAACAAGCCCAAGGTCGATAAATAAAAAGGCACAGTCCTGATGTTACCAAACCATACAGCAGACCATTAACTTAAGTCCATTGTTGGTCCTAAGGCCGGCAGAGCATGGCAGGCTGCTAAACAACGACACGGCTACATGCAGGGTCCAAGCGTGCCATAAGCTACAGACCGTTCCCCAAGGTTTCTGCTTATATACAGGAAGCAGACCATATCCCTAAGGCAGCTACTCAGCTGCTTGTGGTAGATCCCACCATGGAGTTGATTGCCAGTCTCATCATGGGGAATAACTACCACCAGCTGCCCAGCTGCTCAACCAGGCCCAGTCAAGTTGACACACAAACTTAACTACTACACCTGGTAACCACTAATAATCTCTGGTTTCTCTCTATATATACACATATATAAGGAAGATGGAGCAATCTACTTCCGTAGTGATACTGCCTCAGAAACCCAAGGAGGGGTCGTTATGAGTCGGATCCAACTTGACGGCAATGTTTTTTTTTTTAAATTGTGATTTGAGTCAAAGTTTACAGAGCAAATTCATTTTCCATTCAGCAGTTCATACACATTTTGTCTCATGACACTGCTGCAATTCCCCACAATGTAACAACTCTCTTCCCACTTCCTCCCTGTAGTTACCTCTTCCCTGTGTCCTTCCCTCCCATGCACTTGTCCCCCCGCCCCCCAGCTATCTTTATGTGCAAATACTATCCTTCCGTTCTCCCATGATTGATTGCTCCAAGGTGTGTATCTATCTGATGTAAATGTTCAGCTCATATGCCTGTCTATTGTTTGGCTGGAAGCCACAGGAGTAAGTTCAGTTCTAGCCCTGAAGGGTAGCCAGGGGCCATAGTTTCTGGGGTCTCACCAGGCTCTATCAGACCAGCAAGCCTGGTCTTTTTTTATTTTTTTCCCATGATTTTGAGTTTTGTTCCACATTGTTCTCCCACTCTATCCAGGATATCTTGCACCAATCCCTTTTTCAGTGGTTGACAGTGGTAGCCAGGTACCATCTAGTTCTAGTTCTTCTGGTCTCATGGTCATATAGGCTGCAGCTCACATGGTCTATTAGTCCTTTGGACTATTTGTTTCCATGTGTCTTTGGTTTTCTTTATTCTTCTCTGCTCTGGATGAGGAGAGACCCATTGTTGCATCTAGATGGCTGCTTGCAAGCTTGTAAGATCCCAGTTGCTACTCATCAAAGTAGGATCTGGAACAATGTTTTTTGTGTAGTATGATATGTGTCAATTAAGCTTGATGTCTTTGGGACCATGGTACTGAGCCCATAGGTCCAACTACTCACTCCCTCAGGGTAGCTGGCTGTGGCCAAGAAGCCACCACAACATTGTCCGTTGTCAGCTCTCTATATATACATGGACATTCTTAGAGCACATACAAAGATGCATGTAGAAACATCATCTGCCAACCCTATACATGGTCGTAGGTACACTCCCCCTGCCAAGACATACCTGATCATTCAGCCTGCCCACCCATCTATCTACCTGTAGATCAATGTTTGCCATCACTGACAATGCAGTACTGTATGTGCAAAAGGGTTCATCTTTGTTGTCTGTACCTCCCATGTACCTCTATCTTCCTCTTCCTCAGTAAAACTGTTGATCTCTCAATTTTGGTACATTGCCCTTCCCTTCACCCAAATCAGTACTTGTCTCTATCTGTCTAGCAGTGTTCCCTCCTCTTCCCTCCCATCCCTGGTAATCAACAAAGAAAGCTTCCTTCCATATATAAACCTT
>NW_006922359.1:624373-627189 GCF_000298275.1 Orycteropus afer afer
TCTGTTAAAGTCTGATTTATGTATTTTGGAGCTCTTTCATTGGGTCCATAGATATTATGGTTATATCTTCTTGTTTGATTGATGCTTTAATCATTATATAATGTCCTTCCTTGTCTCTTATGGTGGTTTTTGTCTTAAAGTCAGTTTTATCAGAAATTAATATTGCCACTCCTGCTCTTTTTTTGGTTGCCATTTGCATGATGTATCTTTTTCCAACCTTTGATTTTTAGTCTATTTCTCTTTGTCTCTAAGGTGTGTCTCTTGTAGACAGCATATTGATGGGTTATGTTTTCTTATCCAATCTACATTATGCAGTGTTTTTCAGATTCTACATTATTCTTTAGTGTTGCATGGTATTCCATTGTGTATATGTACCACAGTTTGGTTATCCATTCTTCTGTTGGTGGGCACCTAGGTTGTTTCCATCTTTTTGCTATTGTAACATTGCTGCAATGAACATGGGTGTGCATGTCTGTTCTTGTCACTTCTTCAGGATATATACCTACTAATGGAATTGCTGGATCAAATGGTCTTTCTAATTCCAACTTTTTAAGGAATCACCATACTGCTTTCTACAGTGGTTGTATCATTTTACAGTCCCACCAGCAGCAGTGTATGAGAGTCCCAATCTCCACATCCTCGACACCATTTGTTATTTTCTGTCGTGTTGAACTTTGCTATTAATTTGGGGTGAGATGGTATCTTATTGTTGATTTGATTTGCATCTCTCTGAGGGAGCTCTGGTGGCATAGTGCCTAAGGCATTTGACTGCTAACCAGAAGGTTAGTGGTTCAAATCCACTAGCCACTCCACGCAAGGAAGATTGGGCAATCTATTTCCATAGTGATACTGCCTCGGAATCCCAAGGAGGGGTCACTGAGTTGGATCCAACTCGATGGCTGTGAGTTTGGTTGTTTTTTGTTTTTTTTTTAATGGCTAATGAACTCAAACATTTCTTCATGTGTTTGTTGGCCACCTGAGTATCTTCTTTGTGAAGTGTCTTTTCATGTCTTCTGCCCATTGTTTAATTGGCTTGTTTGTCTTTTTGTTGTTGAGGTGTTGGAGTTTTCTATACATTTTAGAGGTAAGTCCTTTGCAGATATGTTGTTGCTGAATATATTTTTCCCAATCTGTAGGTTCTCTTTTTACTCTTTTGTGTGTGTGTGTGTGTGCTTTAAGTGCAAGTTTACAGAGCAGATTTTGTTTTACATTCAACATTACGTGTACATTTAGTTTCACTCCCCATTTACCATCTCTAGCCCTAACCCAGTCTCCTCCCCTCCCAGCTCAGTAACCTGCCCCCACGCCCTCAGAGTTATGCACTCCTGTGTGTCCTGCATTTCCCTCTGTGCCAATGTTGTACTCTGTGGTCGATTGCTCCAAGGGATGTATTTCCAGAGTATGTGGGTGTGTCACCCTGTGTTGAGTGGTCTGCGTGTATATCTTGTTTACTACTGGGATGACAGGTATATCTTGTTTACTACTGGGATCCCAGGGCCATAGTATTGAGGGTCCCACCAGATTCCATCTGACCAGTAATTCTGGTCATTATTGAGTTTTTGGATTTTGTTCTACATTTTTCCTCCCACTCTGTCCAGGATCTCCAGATTTTATCCTTTCCTGAGTGGTTGCATTGGTAGCCAGGCACCTTCTAGTTCTTCTGGTTTCAAGGGCCATCGTGTCCTAGGGCTGATTGCTTCCAAATGTTCTTGTTTTTTTGCACTCTTCTTTGCTTCCAATGATAGGAGACCATTAGCTGCATCGTAGATGGCCACTTGAAAGCTTTTAAAACCCCAGTCATTACTCATCAATGTAGGATGAGGAACAAGACTTTTATGTATTTTGTTGTGCCGATTGAGTCTCATGTCCCCAAATACTATACTCCTGAGTCAGTAGATCTGTTGGATCTCTCGCCACAGTGCCTGGCTGTATGTGAGGGATTACTCTGTGTCTGTCTTCTGTTTTGCTGTAAGGATTGAAGGTATTTTGTATCATTGGTATCTGTGGAAGATTAGCCTCTGCTGAACCTATCCTTGGTCTAGAGTATACTCTTCTTCACTGACCCCCATCTGATCTTCTCAAATGTTTATGTGTTTATCTATAACCTGGTGTTTGGTGTTGATGGTAATGGAGTATTATAGGTATACTGGTTGGTATTAGCATCTGTCATCTATATCTTATGTGCACAATTTGGTGTCCTCCCTTTTCCTAACATTATCATGGTGGTCACAGACTCTTTCTATATCATCCCTCCCCTTAGCCACCTCAGCATGTGGCCCCCAACTAGCCCAAAATTAATCCATTCCCTTCCCTTCCCACCCCGGTAATATACAAAGTGAGTTCCTTTTCTCAAGAAAACCCTTCTTTGTCTTTTTACAGTAATGGTCTCATACAGCAGTTGTCCTCCTGCAATTGACTTCTTTCACTCAGCATAGTGTCCTCCAGGCTCATCCACGTTGTGAGATGATTTGTGTTTTTTCACTCTTTTGGAGAAGTCTTTTGATGAACATAAGAATTTAATTTTTAGAAGGTCCCAGTCATCTAGTTTATCTTCTGCTGTTTGTACATTTTGAGTTATGCTTCATAATCTATTTATGCCGTAAATTGTTGTTGTTAGGTGCCGTCGAGTCGTTTCTGACTCAGGACAGATCAGTCAGTTCTTTTAGCAGTCCATGGTACTTTCAGCATTCTTCGCCAACACCACAACTCAAAAGTATCAACTCTTCTTCGGTCTTCCTTATTCATTATCCAGCTCTCACATGCATACGGGGTGATTGGAAATATCATGGCTTGTGTCAGGTGCACCTTAGTCCTCA
>NW_006922359.1:658443-659364 GCF_000298275.1 Orycteropus afer afer
GTTATTGTTTCCTTTGTTGATATTGTTTTAGTATTTGCTATGTATTTGTGTGTCTCCTCATTTTTAGTTTGATGCAAAAGTTTATTATTTTTCTTTGAGGTTACTCTGTGATTTATTATTTTCTTCCCAAATTTAGAAGTCTGTTCTGTCTCATAATTGTCTTGACTTCCTCATCATTGGAAGTTCTGTACCTACACTATTTATTTCCTCTTTTGGGTTTGTAGTTGTCTTTGTTTAGCAATTGATGTCTCTGGTTCCCTGTTTACAGTCATGTGAGCCTATTTTACTTTGGATACTTCCATAACTGGGTTGGTTTCTGGGTTATGCCATCATGTGTGTTAATCATCAGTTGTTGTCTGCTACTGTTAGTTCTCTGTCTGAAGGACTCTCTTTAGCATCTTTTGTAAGGTTGGTCTGGTTTTAAGACATTTCCTTAATTTCTGTTTATCTGGAAATGTTCTAGTTTCACCATCACATTGAGGGGCAATTTTCTGGCTACATAATTCTTGGTTGGCAATTTTTTTTTTTCAAGGTTTTATATATATCATCCAATTGCCTTCTTGTCTGCATGGTTTTTGCCAAGATTCAGAGCTTGGTCTTATTGGTTGCTCTTTGTAGGTAACTGTTAGTTTTTCCTTATGCTGTTTTCAGAATTCTTTCTCTGTCTTTGGTTTTGGTGAGTTTGATGATGATATGTGTTCTGGTTACCTAGTGCCGTTCTGACAAGAAATATACCACAAATGGGATGGTCTTAACAAACAGGAGTTTATTCTTACAATTTGGAGGCTTTAAGTCCAACTTCAAAGTGCCAGGCTCTAGGGGTTGGGTGAAAGCCCCTCAACCTCGGGATCCAGCTCTGCCTTCTGCTCCCGGTCCACTGGAGCTACAGGCATTTCTTCACTCAGACAGCTGCTGGCTGCT
>NW_006922359.1:659974-665552 GCF_000298275.1 Orycteropus afer afer
TCCCCACAGTGTAACAGCTCTCTTCCCACTTCCTCCCTGTAGTTACCTCTTCCCTGTGTCCTTCTTTCCTATACATTCCTGCTCCATGAACTATCCCCCTGTGCAAACACTGTCCTTTGATTCTCCCACGACTGATTGCTACAACAAGTGTATCTACCTGATGTAAATGTTCACCCTATATGCCTGGCTATTGTTTGGTTGTTAGCCACAGGAGTGAGTTCAGTTCCAGCCTGAAGGGTAACTGGGGGTTATAGTTTCAGGGGTCTTTCAGACCAAGAAATCTGATTTATTTATTTATTTATTTTGAGTTTTGTTCCACACTGTTCTCTCACTCTATTCAGGATCTCCTGCACTGATCCCTTTCTGAGTAGTTGACGGTGGTAGTTGGGCACCATCTAGTTGTTCCGGTCTCATAGTCATATATATATGCTGAGGATCGCATGGTCTGCTAGTCTCTTGGACTAATTGTTTCCATCCATCTTTTTTAAAAATTATTTTTATTGTGATTTGGGTGAAAATTTACAGAGCAAATTCATTTTCCACACAGCAGTTCATACACATTTTGTCACATGACACTGACTGCAATTCCCCACAATGTAACAGCTCTCTTCCCACTTCCTCCCCACACGTACTTCTTCCCTGTGTCCTTCCCTCCCATGCACTCCCACCCCCTGAGCTGTTTTCCTGTGCATACACTGCCCTTCTGTTCTCCCATGATTGATTGCTACAAGGAGTGTATCTACCTGATGTAAATGTTCACCACATGTGCTTGCCTATTATTTGGCTGGAAGCCACAGGACTGACTTCAATTCCAGACCTGAAGGGTAGCTAGGGTAGTCTCTGGGGTCTCACCAGGCTCTATCAGATCAGCAAACCTGGTCTTTTTTAAAAATGATTTTAGGTTTTATTTCATATTGTTCTTCCACTATATCTAGAATCTTCTGAACTGATCCCCCTCTGAGTGGTTGACAGTGGTAGCCAGGCACCATCTAGTTCTTCTGGTCTCATGGTCATATAGGGTGAGGATCACATGGTCTACCAGCCCATGGACTGATTGTTTCCATGAATCTTTGGTTTTCTTCATTCTTCTTTGCTCTGGATGAGGAGAGACCCATTATTGCATCTAGATGGCCACTTACAAGCTTTTAAGACCCCAGTCACTACTCATCAAAGTAGGATGTAGAACAATGTTTTTATGTAGTATATTATGCCAATTGAACTTGATGTCCCCTGTGACCGTGGTCTCGAGCCCACAGGTCTAACTACTTGCTCCCTCCAGGTATCTGGCTGTGGCCAAGAAACTACCACAACTTTTCCCCTTGTCAGCTTTACCATACATCCAGTCACTATTACAGCACATGTAAAGATCATCTGCCAATCCTAAACATGGTCATGTGCACACTGCCCCCTGCCTAGACATACCTGATCATTCAGCCTGTCCACCCAGCTAGCCACCCTTAGATCAATGCTTGCCATCACTGACAGAGCAATACTGCACATACAGAAGGTTTCATTTTTGTTGTCTGTACCTCCTCTGTACCTCTATAAGTCTTTCTCTTCCTCAGTGCCACTGTGTTGATCACTCAGTTTTGGTACATTGCCTTTCCCTTCACCCAGATCAATACTTGTCTCTACCTATCTAGCAGTGTTCCCTCCTCTCTCCTCTCATCCCTGGTAACAACAAAGAAAGCTTCTGTCCATATATAAACCTTTCCTTGACTTTTTGTGATAGTGAACTAATATAATATTTGTCCTTCTGTGACTGACTTTTTTCACTCAGCATAATGTCCTCCAAGTTCGTTTACTTTATGCAATATTTTTCAGATTCTACATTATTCTTTAGTGTTGCATAGTATTCCATTGTGTGTATGTACCATAGTTTCGTTATCCCTTCTTCTGTTGATGGACACTTAGGTTATTTCATCTCTTTGCTATTGTGAATAGTGCTGCAATGAACATGGTTGGGTATGTATCTATTCATGTCCTGGCTCTCACTTCTTTAGGATATATACTTAGTAATGGGATTGCTGGATCAAATGGTATTTCTAATTCCAGCTTTTTAAGGAGTTGCCATACTGATTTCCATAGTGGATGTATCATTTTACAGTCCCACCAGCAGTGTATGAGAGTCCCAATCTCTCCACACCCTCACTAGTATTTATTTTCTGTCTTATTGAACTTTGCTATTAGTGCTGGGACAAGGTGGTATTTCATTATTGTTTTGATCTGCATCTCTCTAATGGCTAATGGGAGCTTTGGTGGCATAGTGCCTAAAGCATTTGACTGCTAACCAGAAGGTTGGTGGTTCAAATCTACTAGCCACTCCACACAAGAAAGACATGGCAATCTACTTCTATAAAGATTTACCACCTTGGAAACCCAAATGGGGTCACTATGAGTTGGAATTGACTCAGTGGCAGTGAGTTTTATTTTGGAATGGCTAATGATCATCAACATTTCTTCATGTGTTTGTTGGCCACCTGAATATCTTCTTTGGTGAAGTGTCTGTTCATGTCTTCTGCCCATTGTTTAACTGGATTGTCTTTGTTGTTGAGGTGTTGGAGTTTTCTATAAATTTTATAGGTAAGTCCCTTGTCAGGTATGTCATTGCCAAATATTTTTTTTCCCAGTCTGTAGGTTCTCTTTTTACTCTTTTGGAGAAGTCTTTTGATGAGCATAAGAATTTAATTTTTAGAAGGTCCCATTCATCTAGTTTATCTTCTGCTGTTTGTGCATTTTGGGTCATACTTGATAGTGTATTTATGCTATAAATTAGGGCCCCTAAATTTGCTGCTGGGAGCTCTGGTAGCATAGTGCCTAAGGCACTTGACTGCTAACCAGAAGGCTGGCAGTTCAAACCCACCAGCCACTCCTCGGAAGGAAGGTTGGGCAATCCTACTTCCATAGTGATACTGCCTCAGACACCCAAGGAGGGGTCGCTATGAGTCAGGGCCGACTCGATGGCAAGTAACAACAACAACAAATTTGCTGCTATTTTTTTTTCTTGAGGAACTTTATAGTTTTAGGTTTCACATTTAAGTCTTTGATCCCTCTGGAATTAGTTTTTATGTATGGTGTGAGGTACCTATCTTGTTTCATTTTTCTGTAAATGGATATCTGTATTTGTCAGCACCATCTGTTAAAGAGACTATCTCTTCCCCATTGAATAGATTTTGACCCTTTGTCAAAGATCAGCTGACCATAGGTTGATAGATTTATTTCTGGGTTTTCAATTGTATTCCACTGGTCTATGTGTCTGTTGTTGTACCAATACCAGGCTGTTATGAGTACTGTGGTTGTAGTAGGTTTTGAAATCCAGGAGTGTGAGACCTCCTACTTTGTTGTTCTTCTTCAACAGTACTTTGCTTATCTGAGGTGTCTTTCTTTTCCATATAAAATTAGTGATTGGTTGTTCCATATCCCTAAAGAATGTTGATGGGATCTTTATAGGGATTACATTGAATATATAGATTGCTTTGGGTAGTATTGACATTTTCACAATGTTCAATCTTCCTACCCATGAGCATGGTATGTTCTTCAATTTATGTAGATCTCTGATAGTCTCTTGAAGCAGTGTATTGTATTTTTTTTTTTTTAAATAGGTCTTTTGTGTCCCTTTTAAGATTTATTCCCAAGTATTGTATTATTTTGGTAGCTATTGTAAATGGTACCGATTTCCTTATTTTCTTTTTGGTAATCTCTTTGCTGGCATAGAGGAATCCAACTGATTTTTGTATGTTGATCTTGTATCGTGTCACTCTACTAAATCTCTCAATTAGTTCCAGTAGTTTTCTTGCTGAGTCTCCTCGGTTTTTTACATATAGGATCATATCTCTGCAAATAGGGATAGTTTTACTTCTTTGTTACCAATTTGGATGCCTTTTATTTCCTTTTCTTGCCTTATTACCCTGGCTAGGAC
Source organism: Orycteropus afer afer (assembly GCF_000298275.1). Classification (NCBI taxonomy): domain Eukaryota; kingdom Metazoa; phylum Chordata; class Mammalia; order Tubulidentata; family Orycteropodidae; genus Orycteropus; species Orycteropus afer. Next base: position 663,894 of record NW_006922359.1, read on the forward strand.
TTCCAATACACGGTTGAATAGGAGTGGTGATAGAGGGCATCCTTGCCTTGTCTGGTTCCTGTTTTCAAGGGGAATGGTTTCAGTCTGTCTCCATTGAGAATAATATTGGCTGTTGGTTTTGTATATATGCTCTTTATTATGTTGAGGAATTTTCCTTCTAGTCCTATTTTTCTTAGAGTTTATAAGGAATGAGTGTTGGATTTTATCAAATGCCTTTTCTGCACTGATTGATATGATGATGTAGTTCTTTTTCTTTATTTTACTTATGTTATGGATTATGTTGACTGTTCTTCTAATGTTGAACCCTCCTTACATATCTGGTATGAACCACACTTGGTCACGACATATTATTTTTTTTATATGTTGTTGGAGTCTGTTGGCAGGATTTTGTTGAAGATTTTTGCATCTATATTCATGAAGAATTTTGGTCTGTAGTTTTCCTGTTTAGTGGTGTCTTTGCCTAGTTTTAGTATCAAGGTTATGTTTGCTTCATAAAATGAATTTGGGAGGATTCAATCCTTTTCTATGTTCTGGAATAGTTTGAGTAGGATCAGTGTCAGTTCCCTGAATTTTTGATAGAATTCTCCAGTGAAACTAAGCCAGGACTTTTTTTGTTGGTAATTTTTTTTTTTTTTTTTATGACTTGTTCAATCTCTTCTTTTATTATGGGGCTGTTCAATTTTCCACTTCAGTCTGGGTTAGTTTATATAAGTAGTATATTTCTAGAAATCTGTCCATTTCTTCTAGATTTTCAAACTTCTTACAGTACAGTTCTTCACAGTATCCTGACATTAAACTTTTTATTTCAGTTGGTTCTCTTGTGACATTACCCAATTCTTTTCTTATTTGAGTTATTTATGTTCTCTCCTTCTTTTCCTTTGTTAAGTTTTCCAGGGGTTTGTCAATTTTATTAAATCTTTTCAAAAAACCAACTCCTAGTCTTGTTGAATTTTTTCTGTTGTCTTTCTATTTTGTTTCATTTATTTCTGCTTGAATCTTTATTATTTCTTTTCTTCAGGTGACTGTATGCTTTTTTTGCTGCTCTTTTTCTAAGTGTTGGAGGTATTGGGTTAAGGTGCTGATTTTGGCTCTTTATTTATTATTTTTTGATGTGTGCATTTATTGCTATAAATTGGCCTCTGGTCACTGCTTTCAGTGTGTCCCAAAGATTGTGGTATTTTATGTTTTCATTCTCGTTTGAATCAAGGAATTTTTTAATTTTTTTTATTTCTTCCATTACCCAGTAGTATTTAAGGATGGTGTTATTCTGTTCCCATTTGTTTGCTCTTTTTCCATTGATTTTCCAATTATTCATTTCTAATTTTATAGCATTGTGATTTGAGAAGATGCTTTGTACTATTTCAGTGTTTTTAAATTTATTGAGCCTTGCTTTGTGGCCTAACATATGGTCTATCCTGGAGAATGTTCCACATGTGCTAGAAAAGAAGGTATATTGCGCTGTTGTTGGGTGACATACTCTGTTGTTGTTAAGTTGTTGTTAAGTGCTGTCGAGTCATTTCCGACTCATAGCGACCCCATGCACAGCAGAATGAAACACTGCCCTATCCCGCGCCAGCCCCACAATCCCTGCTATACTTGAGCTCATCATTGCAGCCACCATATCAATCCATCTCGTTGAAGGCCTCCCCCTCTTTCGTC
>NW_006922359.1:668857-681021 GCF_000298275.1 Orycteropus afer afer
TACTGCCTCGGAAACCCAAGGAGGGGTCGCTATGAGTCGGGGCCGACTCGACAGCACATAACAACAACAACAACAACTATGACTGTGGAGTCATCTATTTGTCTTTTCAATTTTATTAAAGTCTGATTTATGTATTTTGGGGCTCTTTCATTGGGTGCGTAGATATGTATCAAGGTTGTGTCCTCTTGTTCATGTGATCCTTTAATCATTATTTAATGTCCTTTCTTGTCTCTTATGGGAGCTCTGGTGGTGTGGTGCCTAAGGTATTTGACTGCTAACCAGAAGGCTGGCGGTTCAAACCCACCAGTCACTGCTTGGAAGGAAGACTAGGCAACCTACTTCCATAGAGATACTGCCTCGGAAATCCAAGGAAGGGTTGCCATGAGTCGCAATCGACTCAATGGCAGTGAGGTTTTTTGGTCTCTTATGGTGGTTTTTGTTTTAAAGTCTATTTTATCAGAAATTAATATTGCCACTCCTGCTCTTTTTGATTGCCATTTCCTTGGTATATCATTTCCCAACCTTTGATTTTTACTCTATATTTTTCTTTGAGTCTAAGGTGACTCTCTTTTAGACAGCATATTGATGGGTTTTATTTTCTTATCCAGTCTGCAACTCTCTCTTGAGTGGTGCACTTAATCTATTACATTCAGTGCAATTATTGACAAGTATGACTTTTTTGCTGTTATTGTTATGTGTTTTTTGCTGGTGTTGCTTATTTCTTTGTTCTAAATACTTGTTTTTTGTGCCAAGCTCATTTTGTTTAAGAATTGTGTTATCATTTCCTTCTTTGCTATTATTTTAGTATTTGCTAAATATTTCTTCTTGTCCTCTTTTTTATTTTGATGCAAAGGTTTATTTTTTTTTTCTTTGAGGTTACCCTGTGATTTATAATTATCTTCCCAAGTTTAGAACATCTTCTATCTCACAATTGTTTTGACTCCTTCACCATTTAGAAGTTCTGTAACTACACTATTTTTTCCCTTTTTTGGTTTGTAGTTGTCCTCATTTAGCAATTGATGTGTCTGGTTCTCTGCTTAAAGTCTTATAAGCTTATTTTACTTTGGACACTCCCATAACTGGGTTGGTTTCTGGGTTATGTCATCATGTGTGTTAATGGTTGGTTGTTGGTTGTTGTTTTTGGTTCTCTGTCCAAAGGGCTCCCTTTAGCAACTCTTGTAAGGTTGGTCTGGTTTTAAGAAATTCCCTTAATTTCTGCTTATCTAAAAGAACTAACAGATCTGTCCTGGAGGAAGTGCAGCCAGAATGCTCCTTGGAAGCAAGAATGGCCAGACTTCGTCTCACCTATTTTGGTCATGTTGTAAGGAGGGACCATTCCCTGGAGAGGGATGTCATGCTTGGTAGGGTGGAGGGTCAACGAAAGAGGGGGAGGCCTTCAACGAGATGGATTGACACGGTGGCTGCAATGATGAGCTCAAGTATAGCAGGGATTGTGGGGCTGGCGCGGGATCGGGCAGTGTTTCGTTCTGCTGTGCATGGGGTCGCTATGAGTCGGAAACAACTCGACGGCACTTAACAACAGCAACATCCTAATTTCACCATCATATTTGAGGGGCAGTTTTGCTGGGTATATGATTCTTTGTTAGAAATTTTTTTCTTTCAGGGCTTTATAGATACTATCCTATTGTCTTCTCATCTGTGTGGTTGCTAACTTTTTGTTTCTTCTGTACTGCTTTCAGGATTCTTTAGCTTTGGTTTTGGTGAGCTAGATGATGATATGCCTTAGTGATTTTCTTTTGGTGTCTATCCTGTTTGGGGTTCATTGGACTTCTTGAATGGATATATTCTCATCTTTCATTATATAAGGGAAATTCTCTTCCAACAAACCAACAATTTTCTATGTGGTTTTATTTGTCTCTTCCTATTCTGGAATTCCAATTACATATAGGTTATTCCTCTTGATGGTATCCCACATAAATCTTAGGTTTTCTTCATTTTGTTTGGTATTTTTTCTGACTGATCCCTTACCAAAGTAGTATTGAGGTATTTGTCTTCAATCTCACTAATTCTGTCATCCATTGGTTCTATTCTACTTTCCCTATTCAATGTGTTATCTATTTCTGAAATTTTAGTATTAATCTTCTGGATTTCAATCTGTAGATTTTATATCATTTCTAATTTTTCTTTTGTCATTTTTTTCTTGTATTGTCTCCCAAATTGTTCCAGGGTTATGTCTGTGTTTTCTCTGTCTCTCAGTCTATTGAATGTACCTAAATATAATTCTTTTGAATTCCTTATCAGGGAGTTCCAATGCTGCTGCTTCTTTGGGGATGTTTTCTCAGTCTATATCCTGGTCCCTTGTTTCTACTACTTTATCTTGCTTCTTTGTGTGGACTGTAATGGTCTGTTGTCTCTGAGACATTGTAACATTGTTGTATTTATATTTAATTGGTGATTGCATGTTGGTGTGATTTGCCCCAAATTTCTTTTGCTTTGTTTTGATATATCTGAGTAATCAAGGTACTGTGCTCCTCTATTTGCTCATTGGCAGCATTTATGAACTCACCACTTTTCTCTTGGTGGGTGTGATAGAGAATGAAAGTGGGTACACAGATCTCTGTTAGCTGCTTGTGAAAAGCAGTTAAGGGAGTGTCGGATATAAGAGTAATAAGGGGAATATTGCACCTTTCTAGGCATCAGTTTCCATTGCAGTTTACATATATATATATATATATATATATGGTTTTTCTTCTCATGTATTACCTTGTTTTGCTTTTTTTTTTTTTTTTTTTTTTTTTACTTTCTTTTTATGCAGTTTGTATTTTTGTTCTCTTTATTTTTTTTGGTGCTTTTTCTTAAAATTTTTGTTTAACTGAGTGGGAGACAGCAACCATTCCCACATGACCCACCATACCCACACCTTCTGAAGGCCCCACCAAGTGAGGGCCCCACTTGCCTCTGCACCAACTGACCAACAATAAATGGCAGCCAATACCAGGCCAACTCACCCTCAACTGCTCTTCACAAACAACTGACAGAGATCTGTGAACATATTCTCATTATCACACCCACCAGGAGACAGTGGTGAGAGCCTAAGTGCTTCCAACTAGAGAACAAAGGAGCACAGTATCCTGCTCTTACAGATATATCAAAGCAAAATAAAAAGATAATAGAATAGACAAAGTACACAGACCATCTTCATAAAAAAAAAAAAAAAAAAGAGAAACCAATTGACAGAGATACAGAAGATAATCAAAGCCCTGAGCTTTGAAAGGAAGGATACAGAAGTGGATGAAATACCAACTAGTAGAAGAACCTGAATTAAAACAGTGAGTAAGGAGACAAACAGAGCTGTGGACTGTCAGATATTGTGATAGCATGGAGAGTTTGAATATTTCCAAGTAGTGTTAGGACCTGAGAATTAACCTGAAAATCAGCCTTGTTTGCCAAGGGCTGCATGGACAACTGCACTGGTGGCTGACAACTAAAAAGGGAAACAGCAAAGAAGGAGACAAGCTGAGCTGTGGACTTTTGGCTGTCCAGAGGGTAGAGCCATTATGAATATTTACAAGCGGTGTGGCCATTTTGGATATTTAAAGCAGCAGCACTCCTGTTCCAATCCCAGGAACCTAAGACTACACTCCACTTGCCAAGGACAGCATGGGCAATCACACTGGAGGCTGCCAACTGGAAAGGTTCTGTGGTTGTTAGGTGCCGTTGAGTCATCTTTGACTCATAGTAACACTATGCACAGCAGAACGAAACACCGCCCAGTCCTGCGTCAGCTCTGCAATTCCTGCTATACTTGAGCCCACTGCCACAGCCACTGTGTCAATTCATCTTGTTGAGGGCTTTCCCCTCTTTCATCAACCCTCCTCCTTACCAAGCATGACATCCTTCTCTAGGGAATGGTCCCTTCTGACAACATGACCAAAGTAGGTGAGATAAGGTCTGGACATTCTCGCTTCCAAGGAGCATTCTGGCTGCATTTCCTCTAGGACAGATTTGTTAGTTCTTTTAGAAGTCCATGGTACTTTCAGCATTCTTCGCCAGCACCACAACTCAAAAGCATCAATTCTTCTTCAGTCTTCCTTATTCATTGTCCAGCTCTCACATGCATATGAGGTGATTGAAAATATCATGACTCGTGTCAGGCGCACCCTAGTCCTCAAGGAGACATCTTTGCTTCTCGGCACTTGAAAGAGGTCTTTTTCCCAGTGCTATGTCTGATGTCCTGACTGTTACTTCCATTGGTGCAAACTGTAGAAGCAAGCAATGTGAAGTCTTTGACAACTTCAGCCTTTTCTCCATTTATCATGATGCTGCTTATATGTCCAGTTGTGAGGATTTTTGTTTTCTGTATATTGAGATGTAATCCATTCTGCAGACTGTATTCTTCAATCTTCATCAGTGCTTCAAGTCATCCTCACTTTCAGCAAGCAAAGATGTATTGTCAGTGTATCACAGGTTGTTAATGATTCTTCCTCCAATCTTGATGCCACGTTCTTCTTCATATAGTCCAGCTTCTTGGATTATTTGCACAGCATATAGATTGAATAAGTATGGTGAGAGGATACAGCCCTGAAGCACTCCCTTCTTGATTTTAAACCATGCAGTGTCCCCTTATTCTGTTCAAACGACAGCCTTCTGGTCTATGTAACAGGTTCCTCATGAGTACAATTAAGTGTTCTGGAATTGCCTGGTCTGTGGGTTGCCATGATGATGGCTGCCACCCTTATGACACCACAGATGACATCAACAATCATGTGGTAGAAAGCATAGCTAGCTAAGAACTACAAAGGAAAATATTTCAATGAAAAGTCATTTGATTAAAAAATTTTCTGACTTATGGACTTTATATGAAATTCAAATTTTAGTGTCCATAAATAAAGTTTTATTGGAACATAGCCACACCTATTCACACAAAAGGACAAATAATGATGTCACTAACATGAAATAAGCAAATGTACATAGAAATTAAAGATATCGATCAGTGGTTACTAGGAATGAGAGAGAAGAGGAAAGGGTGAGTTTTTGCTTAGGGAGCACTGAGTTTATGTTAATGGTGGAGGAATAATTTGGAAAAGAATAGAGAATGGTTGCACAACTTGAAGAATGTAATCAATGTCACTGAATTACACATGGAAATTGTTGAAATGGCATATGATTTGTCATGTATATTTTCATCACAATAGGATTCAAAAAATACATTACATGGAACAAAGAGAAAACTCTTTAGTGCACAATTCTACTCTGACCCAGGTGGGGTTGCCATGAATATACACTGACTTGATAGCACTTTTTTTCAATAAAGTAGAATGGTTAAATAAATTATGATATTCTCATACCAGGTATCACACTCTATATGTTATGGAATACTAATGTGAATAAAGGAGCTCTGGCAGCATAGTGCCTAAGGCACTTGACTGCTAACCAGAAGGCTCGTGGTTCAAACCCACCAGCCACTCCTTGGAAGGAAGGTTGGGCAATCTACTTCCATAGTGATACCACTTGGAAACCCAAGGAAGGGTCGTTATGAGTCAGGTCCGACTTGATGGCACATAACAACAACAATAACAACAAGAACAAGGTGAATAAGGCAGATCTCTAAATATTCACATTAATGACCTCCAAGATGTATTAAATGGGAAAAAAAAGAAAGAAACAAAATAATGTTGCAATAAACAGGCACAGAATGTTCCCTCTTGTTTTATAAAAACACATTATTTCTATATGTAGATATACATTGAAGCATTAAGGAGCTCTGGTAGCCAAAAAGGAGCTCTGGTGGTTAAAGCATTTGGCTGCCAACCAAAAGGTCAGTGGTTGAAACCAACAGCTGCTCTGTGGGAGAAAGATGAAGCAGTCTGCTTCTGTAAAAATTTATAGCCTAAGAAACCCTATAGGGCAATTTTACTCTGTCCTAAAGAGTTGCTATGAGTTAGAATCAACTTGATGGCAGTGGGTTTTTTTGGGTTTGGTTAGGTGGCCAAAAAAGGAGCCCTGGTGGCATACTGGTTACAGTGTTTAGTTGCTAACAAGAAGGTCACTGGTTTGAACCCATCAGCCAATCCATGGGAGAATGATGTGGCGATCTGCTTCTGAAGATTTATAGCCTTGGAAATCCTATGGAGCAGTTCTACCCTGTCCCACAGAGTCATTATGAGTTAGAATTGATTCGACGGCAGTGGGTATGTTTTCTGGTTGGTGGCTAAAAGATTAAACACTTGACTGCTAATGGAAAGCTTGGCAGTTTGGAAAAGGTTGGTGGTTTGAATCTACCCAACAGCTCCATGGGAGAAAGTGCTGGTGATCTCCTTCCCTAAAGAATTTACAGAGTAGAACTGTAAAAACCCTATGGGGCAGATCTACTCTGTCATAAGGTAGGTATAACTATGAATAGGAATCAACTTGACAGCACCTAACAACAACACTGAAGCACAGAATTAAAAGTCTAAACCAGCACTGTCCAATATAGTCACAAACATAATTTTGTATTTCTAGTAGCCATATTAAGTAAAAAGAAACAGGCGAAAGTAAACTTAAAAATATATTTAACCTTCTAGATTTAAAATGGGAGTGCTGGTGGCTCAGTGCCTAAGGCATTTGACTGCTAACCAGAAGGCTGGCAGTTCAAAATCACCAGTTACTCCTTGGAAGGAAGATTAGGCAACCTACTTCCATAGAGATTCCACCTCAGAAACCCAAGGAGGGTTCACTATGAGTCGGAAATGACTTGACAGCAGTGAGCTTGGTTTTGGTTTTTAGATTTAAAATATTATCATTTCAACATTTAATCAACATAAAAAAATCAGTAAGATCTAAGAATCCTATATTTTGTAAGAATCCTATAAAAGAATCCTGATCAAAAGGGGGGAAATGCAGAAGTTTAAATTCTCATGGAATCCAGACTTTCTGGAGTCATGGAGCCTACATGAGCCCCTGAAACTACTGCCCTACAATAATCTTTAAACCTTAATTCTAAAATATGCCCCGAAGTCTTGTTAAAAAGCAAACAATAGTTTAGCATAACTAGTAATGCCTTGATCATTATGCTTTTAGGATTCATCTATATAGGATCAAACTGTAATAGCAATTCAAAAGACTGCATATAAACCTTAGGGAGCAATGATTTTATGTTAATGTGGGAGGAACAATTTAGAAAAAGAGGGTAAGAATGATTGCACAACTGGTAGAGTGTAATCAATGTCACTGAATTGTAGAAGCAGAAACTTGAATTAGTATATATTTTTGCTGTGTATATACTCAACTGAAAAAGGGGTTGAGAATATATGGAGCTGCCGGGCGGGTCCAAACCACCAACCTTTCCCAAATTCGGCAGTTTGAGCAAGGCTGATAGTTTGAACCCACCCACCAGCTTCATGAGTAAAACACCTGGTGACATGCTTCCATAAAAAATTTACAGAGTAGAAATGTGCTGAATGTACCATGGACTGCTAGAAGAATGAACACATCCGTCTTGGAGGAAGTACAGCCAAAATGCTCCTTTGAAGAGAAGAATGACCAGATTTCGTCTCTCATATTTTGGTCATGTTGTCAGAAGGGACCAGTCTCTGGAGAAGGATATTATGCTATGTAAAGTAGAGGATCAGCGAAAAAAGAGTAAGACCCTCAATGAGAAAGAGTGACCCAGTGGCTACCAGTACAGGCTCAAGCATGGCAATGAAGTGAAAATGGTGCAAGACCAGGCAGTGTTTCTGTTGTACAAATAGGGTCACTATGAGTTGAAACCAACTCGATGGTACCTAACAAAAACATATTCTCAACAACAACAAAAGTAATTTAAAAAACCAGTGAGATAGTTCACATTTGTGTTTTCATACAAAGTCTTTGAAATCTAGCATGGTTTACACTTGGGAGTCCCTGGGTGGTGCGGACAGTTAACATGCTGGGTTACAATCAAAAGGCTGGGGGTTCCAGTCCACTCAGGGGTGCTTCAGAAGAAAGGTATTGGGGTCTACTTCTGAAAAATAAGCCATTGAAAACTCTATGGAGCACAGTGCTATTCTGACACACATGGGTCCCCACGAGTTAAGATGATGTGACAGCAGTTGGTACAGTATTCTACACTTAGGTCTCAATCTGGACCAGTCACATTTTAAGGACTCAACTCCATATGGCCAGTGGCTGCTATATTAGACAGCAGACTGAAGAGTTATCACAGTGTTATGACATCACAGTGATCACACCAAAACACTAGTAGTGGTTATTCTGGACAAAGAGAGTAGAAGTGGATTTGTTACTGTTATTTTTCCTTTACATTCTTTTGTAGTGTTCAGTTAAATGGTTCCATGACTAACCTTATCAAGACAAATAATACATATTCAAAACCAGTCCACTAGTGAAACACATTATTGTGGACTTGATTCTGACTGCTGGCGATCCCACGTGTGTCACAGAACTGTGCTCCAGAGGGTTTTCAACAGCTGATTTTTTAGAAGTAGATCACCAGACCTTTCTTCCAAGACACCTCTGGGTGGACTCAGACCTCCAAAGCCGAAGTTTAACTATTTGCACCACCCACGGACTCCTTTAAAGCCAGTCATGAGAATTGTATTATGCACTTTATGTTTAATTTCTTAACTTTTTATTACTGTCTTCTGTGGTTTAATATTGCACACACAATAATATCAAGAAGTAGAAAGAGTGTATCCAAAATGTTAACCATTAAGTAACAGACTTTTTTTTGTTGCTATTAAACTGATTCAACCACATAAATCTGAGTTTGAGCTTTCTGGGAGAAGTTAGGCTAGGCACTATGGAAGATAGAAAGAAGAATGAAACATTGTTATGCTCCAAGATTTTTGGAGACAGGTTTTCGAACTGCCTTTAGAGCTTGAAAGGACCTCTGGTGGCATAGTGGGTAAGGCATTTGGCTGCTAGCCTGAAAGTTGGGGGTTTAAACCTACCAGCTGCTCTGCGGGAAGATGAGGCAATCTACCTCTGTGAAGATTTACAGCCTTGGGTTGCTGAGTTGGAATCTACTTAATGGCAGTGGGTATTAGAGCTTGAAGAATCTCTTAAGACTAGATTTGATTTCTAGCAGTAGTCAAAAATAATCCAAATGGGTCCCTTACATCAAACTAGATATTACAGTTTTTGTCTAAAATGAAGTGTGACTCTAGAGTGAAATGATAGATTTTATTGTGTGACTTGCAAAGTGGCAGCCCTAAATTAATTCCAAAAACATTTTTGCCAGTGACAAAAATAAATTAAGTAGATAATGCAACAAGACAAGACAATTATAAGGGAGCGAGGCTTAAAGTGGATAATTCTGGCTTACTTAAAAAAAAATCAGTTGTTATTCCATATTCAGCTGTCCTTTGTACCTTTGTCTCTTCCTATTCTTTTTTTTTTCCTTTTCTGATCATCTTGCGCAAATTGTCAAGTGTGCAAAATTAGGAGCCAGCAGATATTCACAGGTTTCAATATTCTGTAATATGAAGCAAACAATTTATGAGAATGAAGAAATACAGAGCTATAAGCTTATTAATGAACAGTTCCAACTGTTGTTATGTGCTGTCGAGTCAGCTCCGACTCATAGCAACCCCTCCTTGGGTTTCCGAGGCAGTATCACTACGGAAGTAGATTACCCAACCTTCCTTCCAAGGAGTGGCTGGTGGGTTTGAACCGCAGGCCTTCTGGTTAGCAGTCAAGTGCCTTAGGCACTATGCTACTAGAGCTCCCAAACTACCTCCTTTAATTCTTGCAACTAATACTTCATTATCTCATGCTTTGTAATAGTAAGAAACAAAATTTGAATTTGTCCATCATTTATGATGGCCTTTGGTGGAGAGGTAGGAGCTTCACCAAACAGTCTGCTTCTGCAAAGATTTACAGCATTGGAAACCCTATGAGGCAGTTCTACTCTGTCCTACAGGGTTGCTATGAGTCAGACTAACTTTGACATCAATGGGTTTGGTTTTTTGGTTTGGTGAAGAGGAGCCCTGGTGGTATAATGGTTAAGCACTCTGCTGCGAATCAGAAGGTTGCTGGTTTGAACCCACCAGCTGCTCCCTGGGAGAAAGATGTGGCAGTCTGCTTCTGTATAGATTACAGCCTAGGAAACCCTACAAGTGAATTCTTCTCTGCCCTATGGGGTTGCTATGAGTCAGAATAACTTGATGTTGATGGGTTTAGTTTTTTGGTTTTGGTGAAAATCAAACACCATGATGTTGTTGCTGTTGTTATGTGCCATCGAGTCGGACCCAACTCATAGCAGCCCCTCCTTGGGTTTCCGAGGCAGTATCACTACGGAAGTAGATTGCCCCATCTTCCTTCCAAGGAGTGGCTGGTGGGTTTGAACCGCCAACCTTCTGGTTAGCAGTCAAGTGCCTTAGGCGCTATGCTACCAGAGAAACACCATGATAATGAAGAAATTCTGGTATCCTTTTTCTTTCCTCTCCCCATTGGTTGAGTTTTCAGAAGTAGACCACCACACCTTTCCTCTTAGGTTCCTCTGGGTGGACTTGAACCACCTCATCCTTTCAGTTAGTAACCAAAGTTGTTTACTGCTCACACTCCCCAGGGACTCCATGGTATCCTATTGAACCCATATATTCTGAAATACGGGGTCATCAGGAAAATGTTTTATTACCTGGAATTTTTATAATAACTGATTGGCTATTTTTAAAAGATGGGACTAAATATGTTCAGAAAATGAAAGGCAAAAGAGAGAGGAAAAAAAATTATAGAATTACCATCTTAAGCTGTAAGAGACCTAAGACTAACCTCCCCCCCACTGAATCAGAAAAAAATGTTTAAGATCTGCTGTGTCCAGGTGTGATGCTTTGGGAGCCCTAGAAGAGGTAGGGTGGTTTTTCCAGTCACACTTCTAGTGAGGGCACTGACTTGAAGACTGAGTCTTGAGGATGAAAAGGAGGTCCCCAGGGGACGAATGGCCAGAGACCTGGACCTTCCTGTCTTCACACCCTATAGGCCCGCCCAGAAAGACGTCACTAGGGCCCTGCTGTCCTCCGCCCCTCCAAGTCACCTTCTCCCCTCTCCCTCAGCCTCTATCTCTGCTCTGGTCCTATCGCCCAGCAGCACCCTACTCCAGCCTCCTTTCAGCACCCCTAAGCCCATCTACCACCGCAGCCAGCCTTAGACTGAGGCTCTAAGCCTCTTACCAGTTTCTTGGGCCCTTCTCACTGTCCTCCTGAGTTCTATTATCAGGATCTTAAATTTTTGGATGTTCCCCTCAGTCTTTGCATCTTTTCCCTCAGGCTCTGCCCTCAGTCTGCAGAGTCTCCACCCTCGGTCTGTGGGGTCCCCATCCAACCCTCCATTAGTCTTCAGGGTCCCCTCTCCACCCACCCTCTAAGGGATCACTGTCAGCGGGATCTCCTCTCAGTTCGTGGGTCCCCTTGGTTGGTCTGTGGGGTTCCCCCAATCCGAGATTCCCCTCCTCGGAATATAGCCCCAGGAGACCAGTCCCGAACGCCTGCCTCAGTTCACCCCTCGATGTGAGGGGATTCCTTCTTTAGTGAGCGGGGTCTCCTGTCGATCCTCCCTTCGGTTTGCAGCGTCCCGCCTCAGTTTCCCTCCTCGGCCTTCGGGATCACCTCGCGGCCCCTCTCTCGCCCACCCCCCGCGCCCGCTTCAGTTCTCTTCCTCTGACTCCTCTTCGGTCTTTGGGGTCTTCTCGCAGCCGCACTCAGACTGCAGGTACCCTTCCCGCAGGGCCCTGCGCGACCACCTGAGTTCCCACCATCCGCCTCCTTCTTGGTCGTCCGGGTACCATGCTCCACCCCCCACGTTGCATCAAAGCTTACCTCCGCCGCGGGCTCTCTGAGGCGAGCTCGCGCCGGGGCGGGGCGGGGCCGCGCACGCCTGGCGCCGGCGGAGCGGGGACGCGCGTACAGCGTGCGAGGTGACGTCAGCGCGCTGGCGGCGGCGGCGGCGGTAGGGCTGTTTGTTCTGCTCTCCCGCAGCCGAGGAGCCGAAGCAGTGGCGGCGGCGGCTGCCGACAGTGCCCGCAGGCAAGCGGAGATTGTGAACGCGGGGGAGCGGCGAGTGCAGCGGGCAGGTCCCGGCGCCGCTTGGGGACCCGAGGTGGGGTGCGGACCAGCCGGCCGGCGGGGACAGCGTGCGGCCTAGCGTCTCAGGTGAGCTCCGGTGCCCTTCGCGGCGGCGGGCGGTGGCGCCGGAAGCGCGCGGGGCGCGGGGGCCGGCGCGGCGCG
>NW_006922359.1:681302-710478 GCF_000298275.1 Orycteropus afer afer
CCATTTTGTCAAGTGAGGAGGAGGAGGAGGAGGAGGAGGAGGAGGAAGCGGCCGACGCTGGGCCCTCGGCGCGGCGCGCCCGGCCCGGTGAGTGCCGGCCGGTGTGGTGGCTGCGGGTGCCTGCTGCCCTAGTCACCGTCTCTGGGGCAGACCCGCGTCTTGCCCGGGAGCCCACATGGGCCGGGCCCGGAGCGCGCCCTCCTGGAGCCCGGGTCCTCCGGTTTGGGCCGGGGCCGTGCGCCGGCGCCTCCGCCCCTGTCCGCCTACTGTCTGGTCGGCCCCGGATCTCTGCCAAGAGCGGAGCTCGTCCTAGCCGGAGCGAGGTCGTTGGGGCCGCGTGGCTGCCCAGGACAGGCCTCTGCGTTCGGGAGTAGGATCTTGGGTGGCAACAGCCTGGCGCTCTTGTTCTCCTGTCCACCCTAGCTTCGCAGCCCCTTGCAAGGCGCTTTGTTTTGCTCGGCCGGGGCTCACTGGCTTGCTTGCAAAGGCCTGGCTTATTTGCGGTGTATGTGCATGTGGGTTTGGGTGGGGATGGGAGGGAGTTGTGATTCAGCGAAATAAAATGACATTCCTCCCCCCCCCCCCCCCAATCGGAAATAGCACAACTTCACCCAAGTGAGATGCCCCCGAGGCCCGGCCTGGATGGAGCCGGGAAATCCCACTGTGGTGTAGTGGACGGTGTAAATAGTTCTCCCTGGGCCTGAGTCATGTGTCTCTGCCGAGCGACTGACCTCTCTCACTCGAGACCACGCTTTGTCTTTGCTAGTGTTATTTGTTTACTTGTTGATTCGCGTGTGCTTCCTGCAGCCTGGTAGAGTTGTGGGTGGTGGTCCTTGAGTTCCTTTCTGGGCGTGTGTTGGATGCAAGAAGTGATCTCTTGGAGTGTGCTTCCTAAGACTCTAAATATCTTTCTCCTATTGGAAGGGACTCCACTATCCTGTCGTTACAAAAACCAAATGCAGTGTATCTCTGTGCCGGTAGCTCTTTGGTGCTGCAAGAATGGTTTGGGAGATTTTTATGAATGGGGCTGTCAAGTTCCCTAAATTGGTAGTCCTTGGAATTTGTGGTCCTTGGAAGGTGTAAAGAAAGTGGTCCTCCAAGGATTTATGAATTGTGTTTTCAGTTTCAAGAAGATTTTGTATGGCAGTCTGTTTTATGACCTTGCCAAAACTAATTTCATAAACATTTCTTCCGGCTTAATTTGGATGGAGGTTATCTTCCAGGGAAAGACAAACCACACAGATGATTTCCATTGACTAAATTGAGAGGGCAGACCCTGCATCTTAACCCTGTTATTCACCATACCCCTTACCAGGGTGGGAAACATAGTGTTTAAGGGCTCAAGCTGTGGATTAAATGAATTTAAGATGATTTTGTTGGTGTTAGCTGGAGGATGACCCCGCCTCTCTGTATCTTGCTAAAACTCGTGGCAGCAGAATGGTTGATGATAAGAATTTTGCCCAGCTATGAAAGGTGGACATGGCTGCCATGTAAATGTAAGGCTAGTTTGGCTGTTCTGGGGAACAGATGGATATCTCTAGCTTCCCTAGCTGGGAGGGTGGGAAGAAGAAAAAAAAAAAAAAAGCTAAGAATTACAAGCCAATCATTATTGGCCATTTAGTAAAATTTCCACTAAACTATTGAATTGCTTAAAGGAATTTAGACTTTGTTTCCAAAAGTTACCTTTAAGCATGTTGTGTGATCTTTGTACTAAATTGCCTTTTGCTTTTGGGGGTGTGTACAATATTTTCATGTTACACAATTCTGGTTATTGAATGACTTGCGATTTTAGCGGAGGATTGGAGCCATTGTCCCCCCCCCCCTTTTTTTTTTTTTAAAGCAAAAACCATTTGACATCTAAGTGATTTGAAGACATCAGGTTGTTAAATCTTCTGACAACCTGCTGTCATCTGTCACTTACCGTATAGATGTAAAGTGTTCCTATTTTTGATTTTTAATAAACTTCTGAAGTAGACTGTGTTTGTCTTTTCGTTCCTTGTAAACCTATTTAAAAAAAAAAGAAAAGCTTATCATTGGAAACTGCTTCTAATGTTTCATAAATCTTTGCAATTTTTTGTGTTAAAAAAGGCTGTGAATTGCAAAGTGGGAATTGAGGGGATTCTTTGTTAAATGCTGACATTTTCTTTACAAGAGCCAACCAAAAGTAACATCCATATGACAACAAGACATGAATTTGTAAAAATAAAATTTTCTTACTTTGATTTTTTTTTTTAAACTGAAATGAAAGTTCCTTGAGGGCAGGATTTTGGTTTTGCTTTGCCTGTTTTAGTCTCTGTTGTGTCCTGGTGCCTAGAGGAGCACCTTAAGTAGTTGTTGAATGAATAAACTGGGGAAATAATTAAGCAAGAATTAGGAACACCTGTTATAAAACAAAACCAATCCAGTTGTCATCAAGCCAGTTTTGGTTCATGGCGACCCCGTGTGTATCAGAGTAGAACTGAACTCCATTGAGTTTTCAGTGGCTGATTTTTCCGAAGTAGATTGCTCTTGCCAGGTCTTTCTTCCAAGATACTTCTGGGTGGACTTGAATTGCCAACCTTTTGGTCAGCAGATGAGTACATTCACTCTTAGTGCCACTTGGTTACTCCATGTCCATAGTAATCCCATATGCAAATAATTTATCTTAGGTTAACAAAGTATTGTTAGTGGTCGATATAATTGGTCAAGGGTGACTTACAAGATTTATGAATTTTGACTAAAATATTATTAACCAGACCCATTGCCATCAGGTTGATTCTGACTTACAGCTATCCTGTAGGACAGGGTAGAACCTACACCATAGGGTTTCCAAGGCTGTAAATCTTTATGGAAGCAGAATGTCACATCTTTCTTTATGGAGTGGCTGGTGAATTCAAACTGCTGACTTTCCAGTTAGCAGCTGAGCGCTTAACCACTGCACCACCAGGGTTAAGGACCCAGACATTGAAGTGAACTTAACTGGTGGTCTCAGCAGCATGGTTGTGACTTTGGTACCTGGGTGGGTTACTGTTCAGCACTGCTTGGGGAAAATATTTTTGAGTGTGAAGTGAAGAGGTAGTAAACATTTGGATAGCATTTCTTAATTAGAATTTCACGTTGTCAATAAAAAGTTGATCACTTTTTAATACTGAGCTTATTCTTTTTAACATTCTGATTTCATATGTGTGTGATTGGTAGTCTGTCTCAACAGTTAGACCCTGAACACCTGTTACATACCAGGTGAGACAAAAAAGGTTTTGTACAATAACTTTTTTGGGGGGTACATATATTTTTTAGTTTTTTCATTTTTATTGTGATTTGGGTGAAAGTTTACAGGGCACATTCTTTCCCACATGGCAGTTTATACACATTTTGTCTCATGACACTGATTGCAATTTCCTACAATGTAACAGTTCTCTTCCCACTTTCCCTGTAGTTACCTCTTTCCTGTGTCCTTTTCTATGCGTTTCTGCCTCCTGATGGGTATATATGTTCTTGGCATATTGATGGATCCATCCCACAAACATTTGTTGAATATTAATTATACGTAATTAGCGTAGTGCCAAGGCACTTGACTGCTAACCAGAAGGCTGGCGGTTCAAACCCACCAGCCACTCCTCCGAAGGAAGGTGGGGCAATCTACTTCCATAGTGATACTGCCTCGGAAACCGGAGGAGGGGTCACTATGAGTCAGTCCCACTCCATGGCATGTAACAACAACAATTGCTATTATTGTAAAATCCTATCAAACATTAGTTTTAAGGTTTTGGGTTTTTTTTTTTTTTGTAACAGCTTTATTGAGAGATGGCTCATTTACCATACAACTCACCTATTTAAAGTGTATACAGTTTATTGGTTTTTAATAATTTGCAGAATTGTGCAACCATCACCATTTAATTTTAGAACATTTTCATTACCCCAAAAAGAAACACTGTGTCCGTTAGCAATTCTTCATTTTCCTTGCCACTGGCTTCCACAAATGTATTTTCTGCCTCCGTAGGTTTGTCTGTTCTGACCATTTCAGGAATCATACAATATGTGGTTTTGTGTAAGTAACTTCTTTGATTCAGTGGGATTCTCTTGTATCACTAGTATCTCACTCCTTTTTGTAACTTCAGGGATATTTTATTGTATGAATTTGCTACATTGTATTTATTCATTTATGAATAAATATATAAATGGGTGTTTGGTTGTTGCTGCTTTTTGGCTACTGTAAATCTCATGCTGTTATGAATATCTCTGTTCAGGTTTTTCTTGTGTGTGGGAGGTGTATGTTTTCATTTCTCTTGGGTAGATACCTAAGAGTGGAATTGCTGGGTCATACAGTAGCTCTGTATTCATCCTTCTGAGGATGCACTTTGACTCCTCTAGGGCTTTCACAGAGAAGCCTGGGAACATGATGTGGCCAAGGAAATGGAAATGTGGTAGTACTGTCTACAGAACAGGATCCTCTTCTAGTTTTTAAAAATTACACATGCCTATGGGACAGTTTGAAATGCTTGTTGGGCCTAGAAAACAGTCTAAAGATGCACTCTAAATTTGTATTGCTGTTAATTATAAACGGGGATTTTTAAAAATACATGATTTTTTTTTTTCTGGAAGTCTGAACAGGTTTATTGTGTGTGGTCAAGTGGATTCCGACTCTGAACTGCCCTGTAGGGGTGTAATCTTTACAAAAGCAGATTGCCAGGCCTTTGTCCTGCAGAGTTGATATGTGGGTTCAAACTGCTTACCTTTCAATTAGCAGCCCAGTGATTAATGGTTAAGCCATCAGGACTCTTACAGAAGTGTTT
Organism: Orycteropus afer afer; assembly: GCF_000298275.1. NCBI lineage: Eukaryota > Metazoa > Chordata > Mammalia > Tubulidentata > Orycteropodidae > Orycteropus > Orycteropus afer. Next base: position 686,075 of record NW_006922359.1, read on the forward strand.
ACAAACCTTGCTAAAATTCCTTTCACTTGTCCTGGTATAAATCAGGGGATGTAGTTCATTCTGAAGTGGATGGAGAGTATCAGGGTTCAGGCAGAGCAGCCATCTGTTCCAGGCGGGACCTACCCTTGAGGGGGACGAGCATTGGTTAGTCTACACTATTTGAAAATGAGATGCTAAGGATTTTTTCTTTAAGCAAAAATAGTATGTACTCCTTTGGAAGAATTTGGAAAATAAAATTTTTCAAGCTAACAAAATGTTAATTATCAAAAATTATTCTTTCCCTTGTTTTTCTTTCCGACTTTTTTCTATACATGAGTTACAAAATTAGATTGTACTCTTAATTTAAAAAAAAAAATGTGTAAGCATTGAAGTGATTTTAAATGGCTGCCTAATATCCTATCATATAAATATACCATAATTTAATTCTGCTACTTTTGGATATTTGATTTTTTTCTTTTAAAAACACAACTTTTTTGCCCTTTTTTCTCATTTTTAATATCTATAAAGACAACTGGTACATCACAGGGTATGTATTTTTGAAAACTTGAAAGAAATGATTTTTCTAGAAAAAGTACGTAATTTCCGTTTCTCCATCAGTTTTACAAAGCCTGGTTAATAAGGGTAAATAAGGGTAAGGTTTTTAAAATTTGTTTCCACAAATGGCAGTTGTGTGAAGCCAACATGTGTCTTCTTATGTGTGTTCTAAGGACTTATGAGAAGTGAAGTGTCTCTGGGATATTGTTCTTTGACCTTTCTACCCTCAATTGCCCAGAGTTGGACTTTGCTTCCTGAAATCAAGTCTCTGAATTCCTGGCCCTTGAGAGCAGCCAGCGTTATTGAAATGTTCTTGGGAAGGTGACCAGGAAAGCTTTGGTCAGCCTCTCAGCATCCAGTCTTGACTCAGTTTTACCATCTTGTCCCAAAGACTAATACTACCGGTATAGTGTCCCATCTGCTCTGCAGCGGGACCAGAGTTTGAATCCTGTGTGACTTTTCACCTTCCTGGAGGTCACTTTGCTCATCTTTCATTGTTGTTGCTGTTGAATCCCTTCCAAGTGATGGCAGTCCCATGTAGACCAGAATGTTATCTGGTTCTGCACCATCTTCACAGCTGTCGCTATGCTGAGTCCATTGTTGTGGCCACTTGTATTTTAAGTGCCTGTCTCCCCAGCATCTCATCTTCTGGCACTGTATTGGACAATATTCTGATCCATAGGTTTTCACTGGCTGATTTTTGGAAGTAGATTGCCAGGCCTTTCTTCTTAGTCTATCTTACTCTAGAAGTTTAGCTGAAAACCTGTCCACTATGGGTGACTCTGCTGGTATGTGAAATTCCAGTGGCATAGCTTCCAGCATCACGGCAACACGTATACCACCACAGTAGACAAACTGGCAGTCTTGGGCCCATCTTTTAGAAGAGGGTAAAATGCGGGGGTACCCTCTCAAGGCTCACTGCTTGCTGGCATTGCCCAGGGTGGGGAGTAGAAGTAGGAAGAGAAAGCCGGGGACGAGAATAGAGTTGGTGGACGGCCAGGCAGGTACACTAGGTGACGCGGTGGTTTCCAGGCTCATCACCACCAGCCAGGTGCCTTCCAGACCCTCTTTGTTGTGCTTACTCTAAGTGAGCTGTAAGCAGAGCCTGACAGGTTGAGATTTTAGGGTGGGATTGTGTTTGCTGGGATCTGGTATTGAGAGTAAGAGACAATAATGCAGAGTTGGCCGTATGTATACTTGGGCCTGAAATATAACTAATCAGCTTTACGAAAACCTGGTTGTCTGGACAAAGGTAATGGTAAGGAAGCCCAAAACAGACAAACGAACAACCTCACTGTCGTTGAGTAGAATCCGATTCACAGCGACCCCTCCTTGGGTTTCTGAGGTGGTATCTCTATGGAAGTAGATTCCCCAGGCTTCCTTCCGAGGGGTGGCTGGTGATTTTGAACTGTCAGCCTTCTGGTTAGCAGTCACGTGCCTTAGCCACTATGCCACCAGAGCTCCCAGGGAGTCCAGAGGAGCTGATGACTTGGAGTTTTCCCGGTGCAGGCACAGCAGCCTTCCATGCCTTCCCCACCTCCTGCTGTCCTGATTCGGACTCTGTTGGCATCTGAGCTTGGTGATGAGATTCTGGTTTCTAGGAAAGTTTGTGTTACAAGTTGGGGTCTTGTGGAAAGTCTTGGTTGGTATAGGGTGAGCCAGGCAGTGGGATGAACTGGCGAAGTGGGGTTCCTGATTGTGGGGCTAAGGTCCATTTCCTGGGCCACAGCCATGGGGCATGGTCCCATTAACGGACTTCTGGCTGTTTGATCAAGAAGAACTAGACGCCAGTCATCATTCCTTGGGGCCCTCGGGGCCAGGTTCCATGTGTGATGCCTTTTGTTTGTGGTAAATAGAATTGGAACATATGTTTCTTTCAGTGGTTGGTCAAATACTGTGAGTGTTAAACATCAAATTAAGAGTACTTAAGTAAGTTACCATTTATCCTTTTTGATCTATGGCGTACTTACAAATAAATAAAGACTTTGTTTAGTTTTCCCCGTTGTTGTTAACTGCCTTACAGTTGACCCCCAGCTCATGGTGATCCCACGTACAATGGGATCAAACTGTTGCGATCCATAGGGTTGTTATTGACTGATTTTTAGAAGTCAGTCACCAGACCTTTCTAGTCTGTCTTAGTCTAGGAGAGCCACTGAAACCTATTCAACATTATAGCTACACACACGCCTCTACTGATAGAAAGGTGGTGGCTGCACATGAGATGGGTTGGCTGAACATTGAACCCAAAGTCTCTTGCATGGAAGGCAGGAACTCTACCACTGAACCACTCCTACTTTGCCCTTAACCAGAAAACCCAAGCCCATTGCTGTTGAGTTGATTCCGACTCCTGGTGACCCTGTGTTTTAGAGAGTCTGTGTCCCCTGGAGTTTACTTAGCTGTAGTCTTTACAGAAGCAGCTCTACAGGCCTTTCTTCAGTGGTGCCGCTGGGTGGATTTTTGAGCCACTAACCTTTCGGAAGGAAGGTTGGGCAATCCTACTTCCGTAGTGATATTGCCTCAGAAACCCAAGGAGGGGTCGCTATGAGTCGGGTTTGACTCGATGGCACATAACAACAACAACAACAACAACCTTTAGGTTTAGCATAGTGCCTAAGGCATTTGACCTAGCAGCCAGTTGCCAACTACTTGTGGTACTCAGAGACCTAGTTTGCCCTTGTTGTGTGCTGTTGAGTCACAGTAGAACTGTCTCATAGAGTTTCCAAGGCTGTAAATCTTCATGGAAGTAGATTACCATATCTTTCTTTCTTGGACTGGTTAGTGGGTGTGAACTGCTTACCTTTGGGTTAGCAGTTGAGACACTTAACCATTGTGCCACCAGGGGTTTGCCATTAGGTTTGGGCTATTCTGTGATTTTTTCCTTAGCAAGTTGACCAGAGAGGAAGACCCAAATGCCAGAGATCAGTCTCAGCCCACTCCTGTCAGGCATTGGTCTCAGGATATTACATCATCTCCCTAAGCCTCAGTTTCCTTATTTGTAAAGTAGGGTCAATATGGCATAGCATCGAGGGGTCCACATTGGGTGAACCCAGGTGCATAAGAGGGGAGGAAGGCTGCTGTCTGTGTGGCATTCAGATGCCAGAGTGGGCCCAGTGGAGGCCTAGCACTTTCCTTCCTCCTGTGTAGGGCCTCCTTTTGTATGTGGTTACCACCCTGTCCTCAATCTCCAGTCAAGGCTGAAACTCTCTATGTGCTCCCTGCTGCTGCTGGATGGCCTGGGAGCTCTGATAGCATAGTGCCTAAGGCACTTGACTGCTAACCAGAAGGCTGGCGGTTCAGACCCACCAGCCACTCCTCGGAAGGAAGGTTGGGCAATCTAGTCCTGTAGTGATAGTGCTTCAGTAACCCAAGGAGGGGTCGCTGTGAGTCGGGTCCGACTCGATGGCACAACAACAAGCTGTGATGTCCAGAGACATTGCCAGTGTCAGGAGAGGTACGGACTGGGTGTTATGCAATTTCCAGAAACCCACATTAGTCGTTCCTTTGTCCTTGTGTATATCTCATGTCCCCAGTTGTCCTCTCTGAAGCAATTACATGTGCACACCTGCAGGTAGGATGGCCTTTGAGGCTGGTGGTGATTTTAAGATGGGGGTTTAAAGGGAAGAACCAGAAATATCAAACTCACTACCGTGGAGTTGGATCCAACTCAGCGACCTGTCTTTGGGTTTCCGAGGCGGTATCACTACAGAAGTAGATTGCCCAGCCTTCCTTCTGAGGAGTGGCTGGTGGGTTTGAACCGCCAGCCTTCTGGTTAGCAGTCAAGTGCCTTAGGCACTATGCTACCAGAGCTCCCAATAAATATGGGCATTTTATACTTGAAATGGTTTCTACTCCATTCCTTAGACTTGGCCTTCACCACTGCCTGCTTCACCAGTTTCCCCCACTTCCCACAGAGCTTAGAGCAGGGTGGCAGGGAGAAAACACACTAAACATCTAAGTAGTTCCATTTGGTTGCTACTAGAAATCATGTCCCAGGCTTTCTGTAAGGATGGCAACTGTAGAGGAAAAGCTGAGCCTGCCAGCGCAGTGGTAGGGTGGTGCTCCATGGCCCTGGGCCTCCTCAGGCAGGTGTTGGGGTGCTAACCCAGGCTGCCCTTTACCAATTGCCCAACCTCTCAAGCCTTAAGTTCTCATGTAAAGTGGCTTTGGGCTCCAGAGAACGGGGATCAGAAGCTGAATCATAAGAGAAATTAGTTCTTTACATCTGTGATTTTCATACCATGGGTCATGAAATGAATTTAGCAGGTTACAATCACTGATTTAAAAAAGGGAACAGCAGAGGGTGTCACATGTTTTAAAAGCATCTCGTAAAACTTTTACTTTGAATATGTGTATGTATAGTGTGTACATTATAAAATGTGTTTCTTACTGTGGGTGTGTGGTCAGAAAAGTGTGGATAACATTGTTTTTAATGTTACTTTAAAAATTTTTCTTTCACTGTTTTGTAATGTGCTTCTTCATTAGTTACCCAGGAGTGACATGCCTTCTCATAGCAAGGAACTGCTTAGAACTTTAGTTTCTTTTTGTCTTGTTACTCAGCAGGTGCTCTAAGCTCTGTAGGGGATTGGAGGGGGGACATTGATGATCCATGTAAGCATTTTGTTGTTATTAGCTGCCTGTGGAGTCAACAAACTGTTGCCCAGCATATTTGAGTCCAGTTAGACAATATTCTGTTGTGATCTGTGGGGTTTTCATTGACTGATTTTCAGAAGTAGATCACTAGGTCTGTCTTTCTAGTCTGTCTTCCTCTGGAAGTTCCACTGAAACCTGTCCACCGTGGGGCATAGCTTCCAGCATCATTGCAACATAAAAGCCACCACGGGGCACCAGACAGACAGACGGGTGGGTATGCTGTTTGCCCTTTACTCTCTAGTTCTGTCACCCAACCTTTTTCTTAAGCTGTCTTGTCTTTTAGGAAATGGCTAGACTAGTTTGTTAAATAACAAACATGAAACTAATAGAAACGAGGACATTCATTGGCTAGTGTGACGTGCGAGTTTGGAAGGGACTTAGGTACAAGATAGATGAGTCCAGGGGCTCACATAGTGACATAGGGACGAGTGGGTCTTCTCCACTAGTACTTTCAGAAACTGATGGCAGTGGGCGCTGGCCTGGGTCTACCATCAGCCCTGATGTGCTGAATGGTAGGAGTGCTGGCCAGCAGACCTCATCATAGACCATGCCCTCCTCATGCTCCCCTAAGTAGTAGTTCTAGCAGGATCTTGCTCCTTGTTTGTTGTGAGGCATGTTAGATGGGAGGCTTCATTGACCAAAGTTTCACATACTAGAACTAGAACATGCCTTCTAACTTGAAGCAAACTATTTTGAATGACTAAAGGGGAAGTTAATTATTTATACTAGGTGGAAAACCAGAAGGAGTTGAAAGCAGTTTAGAGGAATTACTTACGGAAGGAATATGACAGGAATCAAGTGAAGATGGCTAAGGCTGGGTATACCCCAAATCCTTGGTGGAGGATGAAGTGAATGCTTCCGTTTATTTTACCAGGTTCTTGCTACCCAGGGAGCTTCAGTAAGGGGTCTGGTGGAAGAAAGCCAGTGGGAGGCCTAAAGCCTGGAGCCCCAAGGTGAGATTGCTGTGAGCAGGGACCATCATAGATGCTCAAGGAACGTTTAGGATAAGAGACCCAGTGGAAAATTTTAGTAAACATTTGAACGAGTGACAATTGTGATGGAGAGCGTTTCTGTAGACTGATCTATTGTCAATGCTTGCAAAAACTACCATTGTAATTTTGTGATTTGCTGAGCATATCTCTGCTTCAGTTCATGTAAAGTCTGCTTCTTGGCATTCCTCTTGTTGTTGTTGTTGTTGTTGTTGTTAGGTGCTGGCAGGTCGTCTCTGACTCATAACAGTCCTGTGCACAACAGAACAAAACACTGCCTGGTCCTGTGCCAGCCTCACAATCCTTGCTATACCTGAGCCCATTGTTGCAGCCACCGTGTCAGTCCATTTCGTAGAGGGCCTTCCCCTTCTTCATTAACCCTCCACTTTATCAAGGATGATATCCTTCTCCAGGGAATGGTTCCTTCTGACAACATGACCAAAGTAGGTGAGACCAAGTCTGGCCATTCTTGCTTCCAAGGAGCATTCCAGCTGCACTTCTTCCAGGACATGTTTGTTAGTCCTTTTAGCAGTCCATGGTACTGTATTCCTCTAGTAGGATGGAAAGCCTACTCAGATTTCCATAATCAAAAACAAGTGTTAAGCATGACTCTAACAGTCATTTTCTTGTTCTTCTCACTCTTGGAAGTATCCAGTCCTTTAAGGGGCCCAAAATACTTGAGAGTCCGGTGGCAAAGTCTGAGATAAGTCTTACTCCCAGCAGAGTGGCATTTCTTCCTCTGGGGGAAGCCCGAGGTCTCTGGAATGTGCCAGGTGTTGTGGCTTTTCTTTCTAGAAAGGTGGACATGTGCGTGGTAGTGGTAGCAGTGGGGTCTCAGGACCCTACAGCCTATCTAAGGAGTATGTGTGGAAAAGGAATTTTGAGAATAAGAAATTTATAAATCTGTTCATCAGAAGGGCTTTTGGTGGTTTTGGGAGGTCCCTGGGTGGCTGTCAGATGAAGAACTCAATTTGGCCTTTTGTTTTTGGTTTCTGAAATAGCCCTTGGAATTCCTCAGCAATCCAAGGTGTCTTCTGAAAACCAAAGCTAAAGTCATTGCCCTACAGTCGATTCTGAATCATAGTGATCATATAGGACAGAGTAGAACTTCCCCATTGGGTATCCAAAGCTGTAATCTTTACAAAAGTACACTGCCATAGCTTTCTCCCATGGAGTGGCATGTGGGCATCTAGCCAGGCAACTAACCACTGTGCCAAAGAGTGTCTTGGTTTACCAAACTAAAACAGCTGAGTGCAAATGAGATGGATGGGAGCCCCAGGACTACACCTGGAGAACTAACTTGAGAGAGAGGGGGCATGGTGGAATTAGTCATGCATATTCAGTGATTCAGTCCATCACTAATTATGCATTAAAGCTCCAGTCATCAGCAACAGTGGGCTCAGGTATAGCAAGGATTCAATGCATTTACATTGAAGTTCCAATAATTATTTAAAGTACTCGAACCTTGGAGCTTCCTATTAAGTAAGCTTCTGAATTGAAGATGCATGTGGGAGAACTGGCACAGAAACATGAAGCTTGGTGCTGAAAACTCCCTGCCCTCGCTCGTCTGTACAGCTCTTCGTATATATCTTTTGGGTTTTATTAAGAAAGTTACAATGAGTGTAGCCTCTGTGAGTTCTGTGAATCATTCTAGCAAATTATCCAACCCACCAGGCACAGTGAAGGCTAGCAGGGCCTATTTGGCAGTTGATTAGAAGGAAAGAATCCTAACTTGTAAAGCACCCAGGTTTGCATGACTAGCAGACAGAAGAGGGTTATGCAGACATTGGTTTTATAAAGACCCAACTCTGGATGGTCAGAGAGAGAAAAAACAACATGAGTGGGTGGTGTCAGATGGAGAAGTGGGAAAACAGGCGTGTGTATTATCTTTGCATCTGATGATCTGTCTTGTGTGGTGTTACTAAATACAGTGGCATGCAGATGGTGTATGCTAGACTACTAACCTAAAGGTTAGCAGTGGCACAACAGCAGAAAGGCCTGGCGATCTGCTTCCATAAAGATTACAAGACAAGAAAGCCCTGTAGTGCGGTTCTACTCTGCATCAGCAGGGTTTCCACAAGTCAGGGGTGGTGGGATGATGGTGGTGGTGGTGGTTTTAAAGACTTTCACATGCATTTTACAAACATTTACAGATTTGTGCCCCAGAAGACGTGGCACGCTCATCTCAGTTTGTCCTTATAAAAAGTTTCCAGTGGTTTTTATGAAGTCATCTGGTGACCTTTCCTTCAGCAGGCCCAGGGCCCCCATGAGCCCATCTTTTCAGCTTGTACTCTTGTTCCTGGGGGGGGGGGGTGTTAGGATGTGCCAATGTGGGCCTGTGGCAGCAGCTGCAGGTGAAGATAGGTCTTTGTTCCAGGGCACTTTGCTGAAGTACCTGCTATTCAGAACACCACCACCTGCATCTGGAATTGGCCAGAGTCTTAGCTGTAGAAGGTCACCCAGTGGACTGTGAACCAGTCTAACTGCTTGGCCCTGCCGAGTGTGGGGGATCTGGAACCATCTGTGTTTATGTATCCCTTGCCTGTGGGCTGAGGCCAGTAGGGCTTGTGGGAAGGTACCATTCTTCAGCATGATGTACTTTTGCTTAGAGATACTGCTGTGCTGCAGCAGGCAGTAGTACACTATGCCACACTTTGCTCTGCCTCCCCACAGCCTTGTCTGGTGGAAGGAATAGGAAATACAATGCCATAAACTTGAATAATTCATACTTCTGTAATTGGGGCAGAATTGAGTCAGAGGATGGAAAAGAACTCTTATTACTTCTAAGAATAGTGCCCATTACAAACTCCTTTACCCAAAACCAAACCCATTGCTGTCAAGTAGGTTCTCAATCATACTGACCCTGTAGGACAGAGTGAAACTCTGTCAAGGCTGTAATCTTTATGGGAACAGGCTGCCACATCTTTCTTCTGTGAAGTGGCTGGTGGATTTGAACTGGGACCTTCTGGTTAGCAGCCAAGCACTTAACCACTGTACTTTCGGGGCTCTCTCAAACTCATTAGTTATTGTTATTATTGGCTGTTGAGTCATTACCAACTCATAGAACATGTGCAATAGTACAAAACATTGCCCAGTCCTATGCCATCCTCACAATGGCTGCTGTGTTTGAGCCTATTATTCCAGCTACTGTATCAGTCCATTTGTTGAGGGTCTTCCTCTTTTTTTCATAGATGCGCTGCTTTACCAAGCATGATGTCCTTCTCCAGGGACTGGTCCCTTTTGATAACATGTTTAAAGTAACTGAGATGGAGTCTCACCATCCTCACTTCTAAGGAGCATTCTGGCTGGACTTCTTCTGAGACAGATTTGTTCCTTCTGGCAGTCCATTAAGAAGAGAAAAAAACAAACAGACAAACACCAAACTCACTGCCATCGAGTGACCACCTTTGGGTTTCTGCGGTGGTATGTGTTTATGGAAGTAGATTGCCTAGTCTTCCTTCTGTGGTGTGGCTGGTGGGTTTGAACCACCAACCTTCTGGTTAGTAGTCAAATGCCTTAGGCACTATGCCACCAGAGCTCCTTATTCAGTATTCTTCGCCAATGCCCAATTCAAAGGCATTAATTCTTTCTTGCTTTTTCATGCATATGAAGCGATTTAAAATTCTATGGCTATGGTCGGATGCACCTTAGTCCTAAACGTGGCATCTTTGCTCTTTAGCGCTTTAAAGAGATCTTTTGCTGATTGTCCTGGTGCAGTACATCGTCACTTGATTTTTTAATTGCTGCTTCCATGGGCGTTGATTATGGCTCCGTGTACAATGAAATCAACTTGAATATTTTCCTCCACTTATTGTGATGTTGCTTATTGATCTAGTTGTGAGGATTTTTGTTTCCGTTATGTGGAGGTATAGTCCATTCTGAAAACTGTAGTCTCTGATCTTCATCAGTAAGTGCTTCAGTCCTCTTTGCTCTCATCAAGCAAGGTTGTGTCATCTGTGTATGTGTATCAACAGGTTGTTAATGAGTCTTCCTCCAGTCCTGATGCTGCATTCTTTGTACAGTCATTTCTGGGATTATTTGCTCACCATACAGATTGAATAAGTATGGTGAAAGGATACAATCCCAACACACACCTTTCTTGATTTTAAGCCACGTAGTATCAACTTGTTCTGTTCAAATGACAGCCTCCTGGTTTATACAGGTTTCTCATGAGCATAGTTAAGCGCTCTGAAATTCCCGTTCTTTGCAGTGTTAGCCATAATTTGTTATGATCCACACAGTTGAATACCTTTGCATTGTCAATGAAATGCAAGTAAGCATCTTTCTTTGCTTTCAGCCAAGATCCATCTGACATCAGCAGTGATATCCCTTGTTCCACATCCTCTTCTGACTCCCTCTCACTGCCATTGAGTCAGTTTTGCCTCACAGTGACCCTCATTGGGTTTCCAAGCCTGTAAATCTTCACGGAAGCTGACTGCCTTATCTTTCTTTCAAGTGGCTGGTAGGTTCGAACCACCAACCTACGGTTAGCAGCCCAAATGCTTTAACCACTACACCACCAGAATGCCTTGAATCTGACTTGAAATTATGGCATTTCCCTGTTGATGTTCTCCTTCATTTGCTTTTCAATTATCTAAAGCAAAATTGTACTTGCATGTGATGTTAATGATATTGTTCAATAATTTTTGCATTCTGTTGGGTTACCTTTCTTTGGAATGGGTACAAATATGAATCTTTTCCAGTTGAGCTGTCTTCTGCATTTCTTGGCATAGATGAGTGAGCACTTCCAGTGTTGCATTTGTTTGTGGAAATAGCTCAACTAGTATTCTGTCAATTCCTGGAGGCTTGTTTTTGTAAATGCCTTCAGTGCAGTTTGGACTTATTTCAGACTCCTTTGCCATTGCCATTGCTGTCAAGTTGATTCCTAATCATAGCAACCCCATAGGACAGAGTAGATCTGCCCTATAGGTTTTCCAAGACTGTAAATCTTTATGGAAGCAGACTGTCACATCTTTTTTCCTGTGGAGAGGCTGGTGGGTTCAAACCACTGACCTTGCATTAGCAGCCAAATGTTTTAACCACTGCACCACCAGAGCTCCCTCAAACTCCTCTACCCCTCCTTAGTCTCTAAGGTTTGAAAATTAAACTTGCATGCAATAATAGATTTTCCCCTCATTCATTCATTGTGGTGTTGGCTTTAAATAATCCTAGTTCTCTGTTCGATTGAATTGCATTCTTAACTGTACAGGCATGATTTCTGTTGCTTAAGCAGTTTCCCCCTTTCTGTTAGGAGAAAGAAATAAGATTGTGTACATGAAAGAGTTTTGTGAAAGTTGGTGCTATTTGTATGTAATTTGTTTTCATTTATAATCTTCTTAAAAATTTACTTGACTCTGAAGTGCTTTTGGTTATAAAAACGCTGCTAAATGATATGTGTGTTTATATTTTAGAGGCTCTTCATTTGTTTTCCTTTTGACATTGGGAAACCATTGATCTGACAGATTGTTGTTGTGAGTTGCCAGTGACTCATGACAATCCCATGCACAACAAAATGAAACACTGCCCTGTCCTGTGCTGTCCCCATGCTAGGTTGTGGGTAGGATCATGGTGATCCATAGGGTTTTCATTGGCTAATTTTTGGAAGTTGATCACCAGGACTTTCATCCTAGTCTGTGTTAGTGTAGATGATCCAGTGAAACGTGCTCAGCGGCAAACAAGCCTCCACTGACTGATGGATGGTGGCTGTGTGTGAGGTGCATTGGCTGAGAATTGAACCGAGGTCTCCCACATGAAACTACCACTGCCCCCTTGGCTGACAGATTGTTGTTGTTAGGTGCCTTCAAGTCAGCTCCCACTCATAGTGACCTTGTGTACAACAGAATGAAACACTGCCTGGTCCTGTGCCAGCTTCACAATCCTTGCTATACCTGAGCCCATTGTTGCAGCCAGTGTATCAGTCCATCTCATTGAGGGCCTTCCCCTTCTTTGCTGACCCTCCACTTTACCGAGCCTGATGTCCTTCTCCAGGAATAGTCCCTTCTGACAACATGACCAGAGTAAGCGAGACAAAGTCTGGGCATTCTTGCATCCAAGGAGCATTCCAGCTGCACTATTTCCAGGACAGATATGTTCGTTCTTTTGGTAGTCCATGGTACTTTCAGTATTCTTTGCCAACACCACAACTCAAAAGCACTGACTTCTTCGGTCTTTGTTTGTTGTCTAGCTCTCATGTGCATATGAGATGATTGAAAATACCATGGCTTGTGTTAAGTGCACCTTAGTCTTCAAGGAGACATTTTTGCTCTTCATCACTTTAAAGAAGTGTTTTGCAGCACATTTGCCCAGTGCACTACATTGTCTGATGTCTTGAGTGCTGCTTCCATTGGTGTTGATTGTGGAACCAAGTAATACGCAGTCTTTGACAACTTCAATCTTTTCACCATTTATTGTGATGCTGCTTAATTGGTCCAGTTATGAGGATTTTTGTTTCTTTATGTTGAGATGTAATCTGTACTGCAGACTGAAGTCTTTAATCTTCATCAATAAGTGCTTCAAGTCATCCTCCCTTTCAGCAAGCAAAATTTTGTCTTCTATGTGTAGCAGGTAGTTAATGAGCCTTCCTCCAATCCTGATGCTACATTCTTCTTTATATAGTTCAGCTTCTCAGATTGTTTGCTCAGCATACAAATTAAGTATGGTGAAAGGATACAACCATGATGCACTCACTTCCTGATTTTAAACCCTGCAGTATCCCCTTGTTCTGTTTTAACAATAGCCTATTGGTCTATGTATAGGTTCCTGATGAGCATAATCAAGTGTTCTGGAATTCCTGTTCTTTTCAATGTTATCCATAATTTGTTATGATCCACACAATCGAATGCTTTCACATAGTCAATAAAACACAAGTAAACATCTTTCTGATATTTGCTTCCAGCCCAGATCCACCTGACATCAGCAGTGATATACCTCATTCCACGTCCTCTTGTGAATTGAGCTTGCATATCTGGAAGTTCTCTGTCAATATACTGCTGCAGCCATTTGTTTAATTATCTTCAGCAAAATTTTATTTCCATGTCATGTTAATGATACTGTTAGATAATTTCCACATTCTGTGGGATCAACTTTCTTTGGAATGGGTACATTCACATAGGCTCCTAAAACAGAGGGAAAGAAGCAACTGACTGGAAAAGAGCCAGAGGAGTTCTTATCTATAATCAGTGACTTTTGTGAAGAAATTCAAGGCTTTTAGCAAATAGTTGCCAATGAATAAATAGTTCCCAAACCCACTGCAGTCAGATTCAACTCATAACGACCCCTTCTTGGGTTTCCGAGGCAGTATCACTACAGAAGTAGATTTCCCAACCTTCCTTCTGAGGAGGGTCATTATGAGTCGGATCTGACTCGATGGCAGTGGGTTTGGTTTTTGTGAAGTGTAGAGCTACATTTTCATAATCACACACTTGGCGAGGAGACTCTTATTTTTCTGTTATTACTTGCATGCCAGTTCTGAAATTGACAAAGCCAGACCTCACTCCCTCTGAACCTTGTGACAGCCTTAATGTTGTGTGGTGCTTCAGTGCTAACCACTCTCATCCTCGCTACTGCCTCCCCCACCCCAGGCGGGGAGCCTGGACAAAACACTTTGTATGTAGTAGTCACTCATTTTAGTGAATATTTGAGTGGTTGCTTTGCTCAGTACAGCACTCATTGCATGCCAGGTGCTGTATTTCTCAGGCTCTGTGTTCCCATGGTCTGGTCCACAGCTGGACAGGCAGCATTTAGTTCCATTGTGTATAGGGTCACCCTCAGCAGCTAACAATAGCATATATCCCTTTACTCCTCAGAAAACAGTCTTATGAACTGAAGGGGGGGGTATTGTTACCATACCTATTTTACAACTGATGTTGAGAACTTCCTTGGGAGGGGTACTAGGTCACAAAGCTAGTAGGTGTCATTATTTGGCTCTGGAGCCCACATGCTTTTGACCATGGTGTCAAAAGCTTGTGAAAGGCCTTTAAAAGCCAAGTTATATACATACATGATATTAGGTATAGAAAAGGGTCTGGACAAATACACATCTAAATGCTAATATTGATCAAATCTTGATAGGTGGGATTTAAAAATACCTTCAAGGAAAACGGTTTGGCAGTTCCTCAACGTTGACAGTAGGATTACGCTATGACCCAGCAATTCCACTCTAAGGTCTGTGTGCAAGAGGACTGCAAACAAGTGTTCAAATAAAAGCTTGCACATGAATGTTCATAGTGGCATTCTTCACTATAGACAGAAGGTGGAAACAGGCTAAATGTTTGAATGGATAAACACAGTGTGGTCCATCCATAAGATGGAATATTACTTAGCCTTAAAAGAATGACATACTCACACATTGTAACATGAATGAATCTTCGAAGCATTATGTTAAGTGAAAGAAGAAAAAAAGAAAAAAAAAAAAAAAACAGTTACTGTCGAGTCATTTCCGAATTTTAGTGACCCCTGTGTTATGAAGTAGAATTGCTCCATAGGATTTTCTTGGCTCTAGTCTTCATGGGCGTAGTGCTTAAAGCACTTGACTGCTTATCAGAAGGCTGGTGGTTCAAACCCACCAGTCATTCCTCAGAAGGAAGATGGGGCAATCTACTTCTGTAGTGATACTGCCTCGGAAACCCAAGGAGGGGTCGCTATGAGTCAGGTCTGGCTCAAGAGCACATAACGACAACAGTCTTTATGGAAGCAAATGATTATTAGGGCTTTCCTCTGTGAAGCCACTGGGTGGAGTAGAACACAGGGACAGATCTGGGCCAGACTGGGGGCATTGCAGGGAGAGTGGGGAGGTCACCTAGGGACTGTGGAAGAGAAGGGGCAGGGACTCAGGACCAGACCTTTGGGACAGCAGTTTGGATGAGAAGAAATGTCAATGATAGGACCTGTTGTTTGGAGGTGAGGTGGGGCGTCTCTCCGCCCCCTGTGAAGTTGAAATGGTGTCTCCGGCAGGTCCCAGACTTGAGAAAGCCCAGCAAGTATGGGGTAGGAACACACAGGGAGGGTTTTCTTTCAGAAACTCTCCATCTGGCAGTGAATGTCAGGTGCTCTCTTGTCTCTCTGCCCTCTTGTTCTTGGAGCCTAGAAAGTTTACCCTCTTTGGAATCCACTATCTGATATCTGAAAGAATGAATGACGCAGTTTCATTCTCCCCAGCTTCCTTCACCCTTTTCTGGGAGCCAGTGTCTGGGGACTAGGAATAGCCTGCTCCACCTATTGGTGGTTGTATATGTGAAGTGGGAACAGAAGCCTCCACCAGGGATTGCAGACAGAGCTCTGGCTGGGGAAGGTGCCGCTGTGGGTCCACCTCAAGTGGATGGAGGCTACTGGAGGTTGAGATGACTTGAAGATAGTGCCTGGTAGTTTAGGCAGGGTGGCCTCTGGGGCTCTGGCTGACATGGTGGAATCTGGTCGGCTCCCTCAGTCCCTCCCCCCATGGGGTTTTGGTGGCGAGACCATCTGGGTGCTGAGAGACAGCATTGAGGAGAAGGCGAGGCCCTGCAGGCAGATCTCCCAGCTCCCGTCCCTGGGACTGCAGACTGGACAGGCACAGCCTCCTTGTTTTCTGCTCCATGATTCTAACCCCAAACCAAACACGTTGCCATCAAGTTGATTCCAACTCATAGGTTTGTGAAATGTAATTATTTTGAAGTTTTTACTAAATTGGAACATCTGTTTTTGTTAAAATTGCAGTGAATAGTGAGGGTTTACTGAGCACTTACATGGAGAAGTGTCTCCTCTAACTCATACGCCAGCCCAGGGAGGGTCTTTTCGTCATTTGACTTGAAGAATCAGGTGAAGCCATGTTTAAATGCAGGTTCATGTGTATCAGAAGAACTGTGCTCCGTGTGGTTTACAATGGCTAAGTTTTCAGAAGCAGATCACCAGGCCTTTCTTCCGAGGGACCTCTGAGTGGACTTGAACTCCAGTCTTTTAGTCAGCAGTTGCGCATGTCGACTGTTGCCACCACCCAGGAACTCTGGAGCTCATCCTGCCACAGACTCCTTACTACCCAGGTGTCCTGCATGCACACTGAGGCTGACGGAGCAGAACAGGGAGAGTTGACTGGACACATAGGAAAGGACAGGACAAGAGGGTGATTCCAGCAGTGGAACCACAGTGTCCAGCTGGGATAGAGGAGCCTAACAGAAGATAATATACTGATTAAAAATGGACCAGTCCCTCAACCCTTCCTTGGCTCCCAGGATCTTTTCCTACCATTTATTCCCACAGCCCTAACTTCTTACCCCAGCCCACTTTGCATAACATATTCCATGGTTATTCCTGACATGTGTCTTGATTCTGCCAGACTGGCTGGGAAAACCACCTCCCATCTGTCCATTTTGTTGTTCTTTGGAGGCTTACATGTTGCTGTGATGCAGGAAGGTGTGCCACCAGTGTTTGTAATACCAGCAGGGTTACCCATGGTGGACAGGTTTTAACAGAACTTCCAGAATAAGAAGAACCTGGTGATCTACCCTATGGATCACAGAATATTGTCCACGACTCTGACTTACTTACTTTGGACCAGTTGGTGGAAAATGACATAATGATTGGTAAAGTTGAGGGTTAGTAAAAATGAGGGAAACCCTCCATGAGATGAATTGATCCATTGACTACAATGGATTCAAATACACCAATGATTACAAAGATGGCAAAGGACTGAACAGTGTTTCATTCTGTCACACATAAGGTTACCAGGAGTTGTAGCCAGCTAAATAGTAATTAACAACTACCCTGAAAAGGATCCCAGAATCCTGTAATTTGACATTTCTCTAGGCATTGCCTCCAGATGTGACTTGTTGTAAACTTGGAAGCCCTTCACGTGGTAGGGCCCTAACAGCCCATGAGCAGTGGTGTCCTCAGCCTTGTTTCTCGTAGGCCTGCATTCCCTGCCCCTTCCCTCCAAGCCCCAGTGCTTCTTGGGTACCAAATGGATAAGGGCAGCACAAAGCCTCAGGATGAGTGATCACCACACCACCAGACAATTTCTCCCCCAGAGAAGTAGCGTCTTGGAAATATTTTTTTAATTTTCCAAAATCTAGTAGCATCCTTTAAGTAGGACTATCCATATGTCATTTGACTGGCATATGGATTGTTTCTACTTTTTGTCTATTAATCCCATGCTACTGTGAACATCTGTGTATGGATTGTTGTATGAATGTATGATTCCGTTCTCTTGAGTATATATCTAAGAGTGGAATATTGAGATTGAATGGTAACTGTTAAACCATTTGAAGACCACCAGACTTTTGCAAAGGAGCTGAGCCACCAGTCTACTTTCCCATTAGCGGTGCATGAAGGTCCCCATTTCTCCATATTCTCACCAGCACTTGTTACTGTCTATTTATAGCATGAATAGACAATAAATTCCTTGTAAACCTAGTAGAAGTTAGGGAGCCCGTTTCTGCTTTTACTTCCTACTCCCTCCTTTTGGATCGTTGTGTTGAACAGCACTTGCCATCTAGGTGGTTGTCTTCTTGGTGTGGTGGGAGGACATTCTGTCTCAGGAGTTTTGTCATATGACATACCAGTTGTGCAGACCTTATGTGCACATGTGACTGTGGTGAGTCAGAGGCTGCATCCTAAGTCTGCGTCGTGGGCCTTGTTGACCTTTTTAGGCAGCGCAGTATGCAGGTTTTGATGGGGCCTTGGAGTATATGTTCTCCCTCCCAGTTCTTTGCTCACAAGCACACCTGCGTATTGTGACTGTGTACCTTTGAGTTGAGTTCAACTTATAGTGACCCCATGTAACAGAGTAGAACTCCCCATAGGGCTTTCTAGGCTGTAATCTTTATAGAAGCAGATCACCAGGACTTTTCTCCTGTGGAGCCCTGCTGAGTGAACTGCTAACCTTTCATCCAGCAGCTGAGTATTTAGCCATTGCATTACCAAGGATCCTTGCACATATGCCTGTCCCAGACTAAACCTGTGTCTCACAACCCTTCTCACTGCTGTAGTTGTTGCTTCGGGTTGAGGGCAGAGAATGAAGTCTCAGTTGGGCAGAGATCTCATGCAGACATGGCCTCCCGGATTCTGAAGCCAGCCATCAGTTTGAGGTTCCTCTTTTTCCTGTTACACTACCATTGGCCTTCTCTTGTTCTAGGAAGGGAATGAGGTCGTCATTCAGTGTAGCCTTTCGTGTGTAGCTGAAGAGTTGTCTACACGTCTGTTTTTTTTCCCCCTCCTTGGCCATTAGAACTTGCTGAAAACAACGTGCTACCCAAGGATTGCAGGTGCGCTGTGACTGGTGTGAAAACCAAAAGTAACAGCCACTCATTGGATTTTGGAGAAAGGGCAGTGATCTGGGGCAAACTACTCAACCTTTGGCCTCTTGTTTTTCTTCCTATAAAATGGAGTAACAAAAGCACCCACCTTTCAATGTTGTGGAGCTCTTGTGTCTGGGACCAAGTGGTTCTGCTTGTCACTAATGAACGTCGGGCATAGCAGGGCCTATTGTTCCCTTTCTCCCACCACCAGAAGGTGCTCCAAAAGCAAAAGGGCCCTGGGGTGATTAGAGGCACAGTGGTTTACACGTGAAATCCAAATGATTCTGAAAATACATGGGTTCTGTGGTTTAAGAAATCTCAGTATTTGGTATTTGTAGAGCATATGCAATGTGTCTGTGGTGCAGCTTGGCAGTGCAGTGAATCCTTAAGTGCTCTTTCAGCTAGGGGCCTGTAGCCTCACTTGCTCTGCAGCCTCTACTGCCTATGGGCACCCTCCCTGCCTCATTTCCTTGTCCACCTTGGATATCCAATTTACCATCCATTTTTAGTAGTCCTTGGGTGGTGGGGGGTGCAAATGGTGAAAAACTTGGCTGCCAGCTGAAGCATTGGCAGTTTGAGTCCACTTTGAGGTGCCTTGAAAGAAATGTCTGGCCATCTACTTCTGCAGAAACTTCCATTGAAAACCCTCTGGAGCACAGTTTTATTCTGAGACACATGGAGTCACCATGAGTTAGAGTCGACAAGATGGCATCTGGTACTAGTACCCCTTTTTAGTTTCGTCACAGTCGCATATAACCCTAAACAGCACGTTGTTTCGTTTTATTATTTGGGAGCTGTGGTGAAATGAGTTCCCTTTATTTGGCCTTTTGCCTTGGTTCCTTGGAAAAACCACTTAAGAGATTTTTCCCCTGTGCTCCTTAGGAACTACCTTTAACCTAGTTTTCTACCCCAGGAGGTTTGTTACTTGTTACTTTCATGCAGGTTGATTGACATAAGCTAGGTAAGCTCTTATGCATGTGAGAGCTGGACAATGAATAAGAAGACCAAGAAGAGTTGATGCTTTTGAGTTGTGTTGGCGAAGAATGCTGAGAGTACCATGGTCTGCTAAAAGAACTAACAAATCTATCCTGGAAGAAGTGCAGCCAGAACGCTCCTTGGAAGTGAGAATGGCCAGATGTCACCTCACCTGCTTTGGTCATGTTGTCAGAAGGAACCATTCCCTGGAGAAGGATATCATGGTTGGTGAAGTGGAGGGGCAGTGAAAAAGAGGAAGGCCTTCAACAAGATGAATTGATACAGTGGCTGCAACGATGGGCTTAGATAGTATAGCAAGGATCGTGAGGCTGGCACAGGACTGGGCAGCGTTTCGTTCTTTTGTACATAAATAAGGTTGCTATGAGTCGGAGGTGGCATCTAACAACAACAAAAACAGGTAATCTGTAAACAGCTTGGGTTGATAGTTTTTGTCTAGTTCTGTGCTGCAGCTTGCTTTGTGATTGTATGTACCTTGCAGGAATTGATTAATAGACTTTGCAAATGAGGTCTCTATATCCTGCTGTGCAAATGAAGTGTCTGTGGCCCACTGGAAAGAGATCCCATCACTTTGTGGCCCTTGTGGGAGGGCTGTGCCTTGATATTGACTAGCAGTTTGTGTATATGCAGCCAACTCCACAGAGGTTTTTCAGAAGAAAGTAGTAGAAAGAGAAGCAGCAGAAGGAATAAAGGAGAGAGAAGGTACAGAGAGAGAGACTGCAAGAAACCTCCTAAAAGAATTGTAACTGGTCAAGGGTTGTAACACTGAAGACAGCAAGAGGCCTAGAAGGGGTCCGGTAGCAGAGTTGGTGGTGACAGATGGCAGGGCCGAGAGGAGGTCTGTGCACAATTGAGAGAACTGTCCTACGCTGAAGAAGGGAGGCTTTGCATGCATCCTGTTCTTGATCCTAGGTTGTAGCCTGTTACTTCCTTAATAAACGACTTAACTTTTAGTATAACCTGAGTTCTGTGTGGCCATTGCAATGGATTATTGAACCCAGAAGAGAAGTAGAGTGCCCTGTGTGAGGATGGCTGGTATCAGAATTGGGTTGGAAAAAAAAAAAAAGTTGGAAAGTGACACAGTAGACTCAACAGTGGGCTCAAATATACCAGTGATCGTGTAGATGGCTCAGGACCAGCAGTGTTTTGTTCTGTCATATGTAAGGTAGTCAGGAGTTGGAGCAGACTTGATGCCAGCTAACAATAATAAATATGTAGGGATAGATACGGAAAGAAGCCCTGGTGTACATAACCAAAGGTCAGTGGTTCAAAGAAAAGACCTGGCAGTCCCCTTCTGTAAACATTACAGCCTTGGAAAGCTGAAGGGGCAGTTCTACACAGCATACAGGCTGTGTGTATATATATAGGCTAACTTGTCCTATAGATACTTATTGAGTGTTTACTGTGTGCCAGACATTGGACTAAACGCTTGGAGGATTTTGAAGCTTGTACTTGAAGAGGTGAACTTCCCCAAAGTCAGCCAGGTGTACTAAGCATCAGAACTGGTTAACCTAAGGAAAAGAAGTCTGGCTCACCCTCCACTGTAGGGGGACTTCTTAGAGCTCTAAGGCTCCCTGAACCCTGTAGTGCTGGAGCCTTTGCCTTTTCCCAAATGTGCCCACCAACAAATCCTACCCTGAGCCATTCCTGTCTGCTTTCATGTGTTTTTATTGTATCTGCATAACACCTTTACTGTGTGTGTGTGCAGTGAAGATAAATGAAAATATATACATATATGTATTTCTAACAAAACATTGCCAATATAAGAGTTTTCACATGTACAACTCATTGACATTGATTATGTTCATTGTGTTGTGCAACCACCACCACTATAAGATTATTCCACCACCTTTAACAGAAATTCATTGCCCACTGAGCAATGATTGCTCCTTTCTCCCTCCCTCTCACCTCCGGCAACCACTTTATTTTAGACTCTATACATTTGCTGGGAGCTCTGGTAGCATAGTACCTAAGGCACTTGACTGCTAGCCAGAAGGCTTGGCGGTTCAAACCCACTAGCCACTCCTCAGAAGGAAGATGGGGCAATCTACTTCCGTAGTGATACTGCCTCAGAAACCCAAGGAGGGGTCGCTATGAGTCAGGTCCGACTCGATGGCACATAACAACAACAACAACATACATTTGCCAGGAGCTCCGGTAGCATAGAGCCTAAGGCACTTGACTGCGAACCAGAAGGCTGGTTCAAACCCACCAGCTACTCTTCGAAAGGAAAGTTGGACAAGCTACTTCTGTAGTGAATACTGCCTTGGAAGCCCAAGGAGGGGTTGCTGTGAGTCAGGTCTGACTCCACAGCACATAACAACAACATATATTTGCCTGTTTCATAATCTTGGGATCTTACGATATACATCCTTTTGTAACTTCTACTCAGCATGATTTCAAGATTCATCCGTGTTGTGGCATGTATCAGAACATTGTTCTCTTTGTGGCTGAACTATTCCCCATTGTGTGGATGGACCTCATTTCATTTAGCTGTTCATGGGTTGGTAGACATTTAAGCTGTTGCAGCTTTTTTGGCTATTGTGAAAAGTGCTAGAATGAACATAGGTATACAGGTTTCTGTTTGTGTTTCTGTTTTTACTTCCTTGAGGTATATACCTAGGAGTAGAATTGCTGGGTCATACGGTAATTCATTGTTAAACGTCTTGATAAACTAGCTAATGGATGAGCGTTCCAGTTTTTCTACATTGTCACCAACGCCTGTTATATTCTCCTTTTTTAATCATTGCCATTCTGATGGGGATGAGGTAGTATTTCATCATGGTTTTGAGTTGCAGCTTCCTCATGACTAACGGTGCAAACAGTTAAACACTCGACTACTAGCCAAAAGGTTGGTGGCTCGAACCCCCCTAGAGGCACCCTGGAAAATAGGCTTCTGAAAGGTCACCTCCTTGAAAATCCCTAGGAGCTGTCAGTTCTGCTCTGCACACGTGAGGTCACTGTGAGTTGGAATCCATTCAGTGACAATTAACAGCAGCAGCAGTAGCAATGACTAATGACATTGAGCACCTTTTCAGGGGCTCGTTGGCCATTTGTATATGCTCTTTGATGAAATGTCTATTCAAGTCCTTCACTGATTTTGCAATTGGATTGTTGGCCTTTTTATGGTTAATACCTCTACTGTTTTAATCTTTGAGTTGCCTGGGTTTTATATAAGTTTATGTTGAAAGTAAATTTTTTAGCATAACTGTGGAATACGAATGCTCAGCTCCCCCCCCCCCCCCCCGCCACCATTCACACTACTTGATGTCATGGGGATGGAGAAAGGCTCTAGAGGGGGTGGAGGCCCCCCCCCCCAAGCTATTGGAAAGACCTCGTATTTTACACTCATGCAGACTTGGAATCCCTACAGGCCTTGTGCCTTTGGGTAAAGTCCTGATTTCTTCCAGCATCAGCTTCCTCACCTAAAAAATGGAGGCCCTTGCCATCCTGTGCAAGAGCCCTGAGTCTTTGTCCAGCTGCTTTCCTGAAGAATGTGGACACTTGGGGACTTTTTTTTTTTTTTTTTAAATTTTATTTATTGTGATTTGGGTGAAAATTTACAGAGCAAATTGACTTTCCATACAGTAGTTCACATACACTTTGTCTCAGGACATTACTACAATTTACCACAATGCAACAGCTCTCCTCCCACTTCCTCCTGATAGTTACCTCTTCCCTGTGTCTATCCACTTGGGGGGATACTTGACACTGAGTGGGAAGTCATTGCTGGACCCTAGCCCACCACCCCTGCAGGCCGTGGGGTCAGGCTGGTTTTGCTGTTGGGGTCCCAGGCAGGGCACTGGTGGTCTGGAGGAGGCTCGGCCCAAAGCAGTGCTCCCTGGGCAGGTGGCACTTAGTGGCCCTCTAGCTACTCCCAGGATACCTGACGCATTCTCACACTGAGCCTCCAAACAGTGGGTGCCTTCAGTGGTCACTCAGGCTTCCACGGAAACCTTAGCCAAAGCTATTAGCTTCTAGACACCTCTAGAAGCGAGCTCAGTGCCTCTCAGGTGGTTCCTGGGTGTAGTCACAAGGCTGATTTAGACACTGCTTACCCAGCCCAACACTACGGTGAGGGGTTCTGGCCAAAAAGCTTGCATTGTGACCTCCAGCGACCACATGTACAGATAGCGATGTGCATCCTGTAGGCAGACACAGCATGCCAGTCCTGGTTGTGATGTACAGGCGGCCTTCTCTCTGAGTGACTCCTGGGAGGAGAGGGAGGCTGACCTTGTGCGGTTTGGCTCAAGGTGTCTGGCTGGCATCTTAAGTGACAAGGAGAGGGTGGGCAGGTGTTTTTGTGTGGTGTGCGTACCTCTCTGTCTTACCCTCAATGTCAGGAGTCAGAGGAAGGCCTGTTGGGGTAGGCAGGGTGTCTGTTTCAGGAGTCTGCTGGTGGAGTCAGACTGCTGCAGGACAGTGCCTTCTCCATAGGCCTCTCCCAGCTGCTCCCTTGGGTGCTTGCTGCATCCTGATCCAGGGCTGTGCTGTGTGCCTTTTACTGAGGGACCACTGAGCTGGGTGTAGAATAACACATATCCAGTGCTTGATCCTTCTCATTAACTTGTGCAGTGTTCACACTTGGAAAACTAGAATGTCCCAAACGGGAAGCATCTGGGGAGTGGTTACACAAGCTGGTCTTGGTGATGGGGTACTGGCTGTCACATTGCAGTTACAGATGATGAGAGGGTCTGCACATAGGGTACTGGCAGGCACATAACACTGATGGTGTGGGCAACCCTGATTGTATGTCAGTTGTGAGCTTGTCAGAGAAATCCGTGTGATTCTGCTCTATTGCTTTCTGTCATAATATTTGTTATAAATTTTAATCAGATGTCAGTAGACAAGACGTGTGTGTGAGTGAGTGAGTGAGAGAGATCTGGGTGAAAATCTACAGACCAAATTCATGTTCCATATAGCAGTTCACATATACTTTGTCTCATGACACTGACTACAATTTACCCCA
>NW_006922359.1:710838-714012 GCF_000298275.1 Orycteropus afer afer
TTCTGGTCTCATAGTTGTATAGGCTGAGGTCACATGGTGTACCAGTTGCGAGGACTAATTGTTTCCATGAATCTTTGGTTTTCTTCATTCCTCTTTGCTGTGGATGAGGAGAGACCCATTGTTGCATCTAGATGGCTGCTTGCAAGCGTTTAAGATCCCAGTTGGTACTCACCAAAATAGGAGGTAGAACAATGTTTTGTGTAGTATGTTATAGACAAGGCTTTTATTGTGAACTTGAAGCTGTTCCTTTCAGAGCCAGTAGGGAGTTGGTTTGCTTTTCCAGCATTTTATTGCCTGGGATGACTCCTCCTTTATCTTCTCCCTGCAGAGGCAAATATCTTTACTAGTTTGGGATTTAATCAGAACTTAAAAATTGGGCTGAGGTTCCCTAGGAAGCTTTAGTATGAAAGCTATCCTAAACAGTAGCTTTGCTCTATCAACACAAGGTAGTTTTTTCCAAAAATGAACTGTCATGTACATTATACACTTTGTGGAATACCTAGAACTGAGCGGACCCCTCCTCATTGGGGGGTGTACAGGATGGGAAGTGGTCATACAACCTGGGAGGATTTTTTAATTACCTCTCTAAGATGGTTCCAGGTGGTGGTGTGTTTAAAACATTTGGCTGCTAACCAAAAGGCCAGATCACATCCACCAGCCACTCTGTGGGAGTAAGATTGGGCAGTCTGCTTCTATAAAGATTTACATCCTTGGAAACCCTATGGAGCAGTTCTGCTGTGTCTTGTAAGGTTGCTTTGAGTTAGAATCGATTTGATGGCATTGGGGTATTTGGTTTAAGATGGTCTCACTGATGATTGCAGTGCAAAAGTTGGAAAAGAAGAAGGATTAGTTCTTGAAAAATACAGCCTTGGTGATAGAAACCTGAGATCGCATGATAAAAATTTCCAAGACCAACAGCCTATTCATAGGGAATATCTTTTTTAACAATATAAACAGTGACAATACACAGGAATCAAATAGACTATTTCTGTGAAAGAAACAATCAAGAAGCTCAGTGTCATCATTCAGAACAAGCCAAGGGGCTGATTGTGGAAAAGACCTTGCTCATACATGAGTTCAAGTTGAACCTAAGGAAAATTAAAAGAAGTCCATGAGAGCCAAAGTATGACCTTGAATATATCCCACCTGAATTTAGAGGTCTTCTAAAGAATAGCTTTGAAGCATTAAGCACTAATGACTGAAAACCAGATGAGTTGTGGAAGGACATCATATGTGAAGAAAGCAAAAAGGTCATTAAAAGGCAGGAAAGAAAGAAAAGACCAAATGGTTATCAGAAGAGACTCTGAAGCTTGCTCTTGAACAGAGTAGCTAAAGCAAATGGAAGAAATGATGATGTAAAAGAGCTGAACAGAAGATTTCAAAGGGTGGTTTGAGAACACAAGTAAAGTATTTAAATAAAGAATGCAAAGACCTGGAGTTAGAAAGACAGAAGGGAAAAACACCCTCGACATTTTTTCAAGCTGAAAGAATGGAAAGGCAAAATTCAAGCCTCGAGTTGCAATATTGAAGGATTCTGTGGGTCAAATAGTAAACAACACAAGAAGCATCAGAAGAAGGAGGGGGAGTACACAGCCACTGTACCACAAAGAATTGCTCACTGTTCAGCTGTTTGAGGAGGTAGCATGTGCTGAAGAACAGAATCGAAGGAAGAAGTCCAAGCATTGTTTAAAAAGGCTCCAGGAATTGACCAAATACCAGTTTCTCGTCTATGCCAAGAAATTTGGAGAACAGCTACCTGCCAACTGAAGAGACTCATATTTGTGCCCATTCCAGAGAAAGAGGATCCAACAGAATGTGGAAATTATCAAACATTATCATTAATATCAAATGCAAGCAAAATTTTGCTGAAGATAATTAAAAAATGGTTGCAGCAGTACAGTGACAGGGAACTGCCAGAAATTCAACCTCGATTCAGAAGAGGATGTAGAATGAGGGATATCATTGCTAATGTCAGAATTTCTTAGCTGAAAGCAGAAAATACCAGAACGGTATTTACTTGTGTTTGATTAACTATGCAAAGGCATTCGACTGTGTGGATCATAGCAAGTTATGGAAAACGTTGCAGAGAATGGGAATTCCAGGACCTGTAATTGTTCCCATGCAGTATCTGTACATAGAGCAAGAGATGGGTTCAAATAGAAGAAGAGACTACTGCATGATTTAATATCAGGAAAGATGTGTACTAGGGTTGTATCCTTTCATTACATTCTTTCAGTCTATGCTGAGCAAATAACCCCAGAAGATGGACTGTATGAAGAGAATGTGCCATTAGGATTGGAGGAAAACTTATGAACAATCTCTGTTAGGTACATGATACAACCTTGCTTGCTAGAAGTGAAGAGGACTTGAAGCACTTATTGATGAAGATCAAAGAGTACAGTCTTCAGTGTGGATTACACCTCAACATAAAGAAAACAGAAAATCCTTGCCACTGGGCCACCAAGCAGATAAACATCATAAACAGAGAAGAGATTGAAGTTGTCAAGGATTTTATTTTACTTAGCTCTACAATCTGTGCCTGTGGAAGCAGCAGTCAAGAAATCAAGTAACATATTGCATTGGGCAAATCTGCTTCTAAAACCCTTTTTAAAGTGTTAAAAAAGGAACAACAACAACAACAAAAAAAAAAACAATGTCACCGTAAGGACTAAGGTGCACCTGACCCAAGCTGTGATATTTTTAATCGCCTTCTGCATAGGAAAGCTGGACAATAGCTAAGGGAGATGAAAGAAAAATTGATGTATTTTGAATTATGGCAAAGAATATTGAGTATACCATGGGCTGCCAGAAGAAGAAACAAATCTGTTTCGGAAGGAGTACAACCAGAACACTCCTTAGAAGTGAAGATGGCAAGACTTCGTCTCACATACTTTGGACAGAAGGGTCCAGTCCCTTGAGAAGGATATCATGCTTGGTAAAGTAGAGAGTCAGCAAAAAAGTGAGATTGATTGACACAGTGGCTGCAATGATGGGCTCAAACATAGCAATGATTTTAAGGATGGTATAGGACCAGGCAGTTTCGTTTGCTTGTACAAAAGGTCACTGTAAGTCAGAACCAACTTAACAGCACCTAACAACAACAAATGTCATTCTCATTTTTTATTGTCGTTTATATATATATATTTATATATATATGGAGCTCTGGTAGCATAG
>NW_006922359.1:714144-725615 GCF_000298275.1 Orycteropus afer afer
GGAAACCCAAGGAGGGGTCGCTATGAGTCGGGGCCAACTAAACGGCACATAACAACAACAACAACAAATACATATATATATATAAATTTGGCAATTTCAACATTTTCACTTGTACAAATTCACGTGTCAGAAAGGTAGCAGATGCTCCACGATGATTAAGACACATTTCCCGCCACCTCCAAAATTTCCTTGTGCCATCTCTCAGTATTCAGCCCCCTTTTCCACCCCCAGCCCCTGGCAACCACTCTTCTGTTTCCAGTCTCTATAATTGTGCTTTTTCTGGAATATCCTATGAGTGAAATCATACATTAGGTAGGCTTTTGAGTCTGACCTATCACTACATTTGAGACCCAACCCCAAGGTTGTGTATTTCACTTGTTGTTAAGTGCCATTGAGTCATTTCCGACTCATAGCGACCCCATGAACAGCAGAACAAAACACCGCCCAATCCCGCGCCAGCTCCATGATCCCTGCTATACTTGAGCCCATTGTCACAGCCACTGTGTCAATCCGTCTTGTTGAAGGCTTTCCCCTCTTTCGTCAACCCTCCACCTTACCAAGAATGACGTCCTTCTCCAGGGAATGGTCCCTTCTTACAACATGACCAAAATAGGTGAGACGAAAATTCTTGCTTCCAAGGAGCATTCTGGCTGCACTTCCTCCAGGACAGATCTGTTAGTTCTTTTAGCAGTCCATGGTACTTTCAGCATTCTTCACCAGCACCACAGCTCAAAAGCATCAACTCTTCTTCCGTCTTCCCTATTCATTGTCCAGCTCTCACATGCATAAGAGGCGATTGAAAATATCATGGCTTGTGTCAGGCGCACCTTAGTTCTCATAGAGACATCCTTGCTCTTCAGCACTTGTAAGAGTTCCTTCACAGCCCACCTGCCCAGTGCTACACTAGTGTATTTCTCTAGTTCTTTTTTATTGCTGAGTGGTGTTGGGTTGAGTGGATGGACCATGGTTTGCTTAACCACTTCCCAGTTGAAGGACACATGGGCTAGTTCTCGTTTTCAGAAATGATGAGTAAAGCTGCTGTAAATATTTAAACACAGGTCTTTGTGTGAACGTTAAGTTTTCCTTTCTTTTGAGTAAATACCTACAAGTGATATTTGTAAATGGTTCATTAGGGCAAGTGTATACTTAACTTTATAAGAAACTACCAAACTTTTTAAAGTGACTGTGCCCTCTCCCGTTGTTACAAGGTCATGATTCATCTGCATCTTCACCAGGACTTGGTATTGTCTTGATTTTTAAAATTGGGATTGGGAGGTGGCCATTCTAATAGGTTGTCAGTGGTATGCTAGTGTGGCTTTAATATGCAATTCTTCTGACAATGACACTGAGCATCTTTTCATGTACTTGTTAGCCATACGTTGCTATTCTTTGGGTTCAGGTTCTTTGCCCATTTTTCAAAATTGGGTTTTTAAAAATTGCTGAGTGTTGAGAGTTCTTTGTCAGTTGTGTTTTGAAAATATTTTTTCCCTGCCAGACATTTTTTTTTTTTCCCGTAACCAACTGTATTTACTTTCTTGTGTTATGTGTGCCCATCATTTTATTCTATCTACAGAGGATGCTTCCTTTCCCCTCCCCAACAACTAAGTTTCAGGTTTTCAGAATAAGCTCCACCCCCAGCAGTTCTGTGTAGAGGGAGATGAGAACCACTTCATGTGCTTATGAGCTCTATCCAGAACTGTGATTGACTTGTGGGTTTTGCTTATGAGCCTTCAAATGTCCTGGTGGGTGAGATGTGCTGATGGTCACCTGCTGTAGGATTGATGGATAGGGCTAGACTGTTGTGTCTGCTCTGCTGACAGTATAGTTGGGGGGCCCTGGTGTGCCACAGACAGATGTCCCTGTCTCTGTGCCTCTCTCTGTGTATGTCCATGATAGGAGTCCATTTGAGGCTTGGATGCTTACTTTTTGGGGGACTGCCACAGAACAGACTATCTGCCAGTTTCATAGCTCAACTCCTTAGCCAGGATTAGCCATAGCTTAGATCCCCAGTCTCTATCCCTGTGCCCCTTCATCCAGTTCCTCACCCCTGCCAGGGGACTCTGAGTTGATGACTGCCAAGTGAGCCCATTTATCACTGCAGAAGAATTGTGTGCTTTTTTATAAAATTGCAGAACTCTCACAGTCATTACTCTGAATTAGAGGAGGACTCTTTTTAAAATGTATTTGGGCAGAGGGAGGGCTCTGCCTTTCATGCATATGATCAGCTGCTGCTGTTTTTTTTTTCTTTTGTTGTGGTGAAAACATGCACAATGATACAATTGCCAGCTTAACAACCTCCCCATTTACACTCACGGACATAGATGACATTTTTCATGTTATACCACCATTATTATTATCCTTCTCCAAAATAGTCCGTCACCCATATGATCAGCTTCTAGTGGAGCAAGGGGGCCTCTTTCCATAGAAGACAGCCATGTGGATCACATCTGGGTGGCACAGGGCAAGGGGCAGCTGCAATCCTAAACACATAAGTGCCCCAAGTGTCCTCTTCTGTGAGTATGGTGGTGTTGGTCACAGAGCAGCTCCATGCCAGCAGAAGATGTAGACTAGGACATGACCCAAAGAAGACATGGGGCATGCCAGCAGTTACCCAAGCACTGGATCCCTGGAACTTAGCTGGGCTGAATTGGGGCTCTGTGGTGTGGGGCATATCGTCTTTTTTGAGGCCTTGGGTAGAGTCGGGTGGATGATATGTTTAACTGAGGATGAGTGGTCTGGCGCTCTCTCTGATAAGCTGATTTTCTGGTTGGAGGAAGTGGATTGTTAAATTTCAGCTCACCTCCCAAGTGGCCTGGAAACTGGGGAAGTGGCTCTCATGCAGACCACAAGCAGCTCTTACATGCAGAGAGCAAGGCAAGCGTTTACAGCTCCTTTCTTGAAAGCTGTCCGAGTTAACCACAGTCTTGTTCCGACTGAGCCAAGATTCAGGCAAAAACAATCCGAACATTCCAGCAGTGCTTACAGTCTGTGCTTTCGTCTGTGGACTCCTGCTCTATTCATGTGCTTGGCAGAGCTACCAGCCCACCGTGACAAATGTCGGTATCGGTCTGATTCATCACGTCTGCGGGGGGGCAGGGGTGGGGGCCACAGTTGGGGAGTCATGTATGGGGGTGGGCAGCACAGAGGACCCTTTCTGACAGTTGTTGGCGGCTGTGGAACCCAGTGTCAGGCTTCTGGCATGTCCTGGCTCTGAGTGACTCTCCCAGCTGGGACGCCACTGGCTGTAATGGACTTCCTGTTTGGCTTCACCTTGCAAAGAGATTTCAGAAGACGCCTGGGGTTGGTTTGAGGGCCACAATGAGGAAGCACTTCTCCCACAGCCTTCCCCTCCAGGGTCCAGGGTGATTGCTTTATGGATTGAGTCCTTGCTTTTGTGCTGTTGTCACCATTATGCCTATGAGATTTCCAAGTGAGCCACCTGCTTTCAGCCTCTTACATCATCCTCTGTGGCGGACTTGTGGAAAAAGCAAGGGTTTTTCTCAGCGGAGCCCACACCTCTCGTCCTTTTGTTCCAGGTGGGGCCCATATAGCTCTCGTCCCTTTGTTCCAGGTAGGCCCAGGTCTCTGTCTGGTCCATTTGTCCCACTCCCACTAGACCTGAACCTGCACAGACACACATCCAAAAGTAGATGAAAGGTCTACATGCTCAGAGCGAATCCTATTACCTGTACTAATACCTGAAGTTCCACGTACTTGTCCCGTAGACAAAACAAAGGCAGGTAATTGCAGGCCTGTTGAGCATTGATGAGTAAAAGGCTTGAAAAGCAACTGAAGCCCCCTAAAGTGATTTTTTTAAATGACGTGAGGGCTGAGACAAGGGTCCTGCATGCTTCTGTGGGTCTTATTTGTCAATTTCTGGCTCCTTAAGGTAAAAATACCAAAACCATTTGCTGTTGAGTTCAACTCGTGGTGACCCCATGTGTGTCAGAGTAGAACTGCTCCACAGCATTGTCGATGGCTGTGATCTTTCCAAAGCAAATCACCAGGCCTTTCCAACCTTTCAGTGAGCAGCCTAGTGTTTACCTGTTTGCACCAACTGATGTTTTCCAGCAGAAAACACAAAAGCCCTTGAATCCATTTAGATCTGTGGAAGGAGCACACTGGAAGGCTTCACGGTCTCTACAGCAGCCCTCCCTCCCTCACCTTTCCGACATGGAAAACACTGCATCTGAGAGTGGGGTTGGCTGGCTGCATCTTGTATCCAGATGATAGGAATACAGCTGAAGGCTGCTGCTGTTTCACATCTTGCAGTCACCAGTGTATGTAGGCAGAGGCAGGGGCTAGTAGTTTTGAGTGAGCATTTGCTAGGTTTTGTGCTAACTGCTTTTACTTACGTTTTGTTTAGTCCTCACAGAACTATAAGGCAGATGTTACAGAATCTCCCTAGGAGGAGGGCTGTGGACTAAGGTGCCTGTCCAGGGTCACACGTACTGAGCTGGACCAAGATCTTCCAGCTCTGGAGTGTGTGTATCACGGGATCTCCACCCTGTGGGGCTACCCTTCCTGGAAGTGACCGTGTTTTGGGATCCTGGGAGAGCTGGAGTAGAAGTGTGCTAGGGTCTCAGTTGGCAAGGCCTCCTGCTATCCCCTGCTGTTGTGAAGCTGGTTTATAAAGGATTTGGAATAACTTGGCTGTCTTCCTTCATGCATCTGGATTTTGGCCATGGGGTCAGCAGATGCTGACCATGAGCTCTTGGCCACTCATTCCTCAAGGCACCCTCTGTGCCACTGCCTCAGCCAGCCACATGGCTGTCTTTGGGGCAAGGTCTCTGTCTCAGTCCTGGGCCTGGCTGTCAGGCTGATGTTGGACTCTCTTCAAACATTTATTGAGGCCTTTTTATCTGCTGAGCACTAACTTAATGCTGCCTACATAAGTGTGAACTGTGCATCATGGTGTGTGAGGTCCTTTGGTTGTGACCAGCCAAGAACTGACCACAAGAACACTAGAGAAGTCCACCCGAGACCGACTTGAGGTGGGGTTATTTGCTTAAAGAGAAGATTCCGGGAGAGAGACGGGGTGCATTGGAGGGCGGGGTCCAGGCAGCACAGGCCTGGTGTGTTCCAGGAAAGAGCTCCAGAGCTTCAGGATGGCTGGGTGCCAGCAACAGTGAGGATCCCTGTGAGAGAGCTAAGCCTGGGGTTCCCTAATGTGCAGCGCACCCTGGGTGCCAGGAACACAGGAAGGCAAGACCCTTGCCCTTGAGGAACTACAGGCTGCAGCGGGAATAGGACGCAGTGTGGCTTCCTTTGCAAGCCAATGCTCTAGCTGGGCGGGCTTATCAGGTGCAGCTTCACACCACGTGGTCTGTTCCCTGGGCCACTGTCGTCTTTGCGTAACCTCCAGCTGGTAGCTGACTTAAAAATTCAAAAGAGCCCAAAATGGTATTATGGAGTTGAGTGTTGTATCCACTGGAGAAGCCATCCTATCTGAAGTCTGGTTCTGTTGGGTCCCTTTCAGAGGACTTTGGGTATGGACCTGGGCGTGGCCTGCCCACCATCCCTGGTCCTTTACTGATGGCAGTGCTGCTGCTTCCCACACAGTGCCCTATAGGGCGGCCCTGAACTCCAGGCTCCAAGAAATCAGTGGTTCTGTTAATTTCTGCTTAGCCCTGGCACCCAGCCATCATTGACATCATCCTTCCCTGGGAACTAGCAGAGGAGGCCCAGGAGCTGGCTTCATGGGCCTCTGGAGCATGTGTGCTGCCTGTTCTGGGCTGCCACCTGCCTGTGGTATACTGAGAAGACTCACCGGCAGAAAACATTGGGAAAGGGGAACGTCTGCTTCAGTGTCTCCTCTGAGCTAGTTCTTTTGAGATCACATGCTGCCCTTCCCTTCCCAGCCTGCGCCCTTGGCTTTTGGGTAGGAAGGAGGTAATCTGCTCCATGAGGGTGTTCACCACCTTGCAGGCGGAGAGCACAGCCCAGCACCCGTGTCTGTCTGCCAGTTGTGTATGGAGCTGGCCAGCTTCTTCCTCATCCTGGTGAACTACACGTATAAACCTCTGCCAGAAGTATGGCTGCCCCTCCATCTGTCACAACTTCAGGAACACCAGGGGAGAAGAACATTCTGCCTTGGTGTGTGCATTTGTGTTTTACTCAACCCAGAAGTGCCCAAGTTGAGATCACAAGGAAACTGTTGTGGGTGACTTACATGGAAACTCCTAGACTCCTAGTAAGTGCTTGCATGGTGCCCAGTTTGTGGATTGTTCTTGATTGTGAACTGCTTCCGTTTTGGCTCCAGTGTAGAACCACTTGGAGAACGCTTAGTAGGTCCAGTACTTGGGCTCCCCACCCTTTTCATTGAGATATTGGAGAAAGACCTGGGCATCAGTATTTTTTATAGTTTCCTGATGCCACCCACTGGATGAGTCTGTAAACTGGTGTTTGTGCCCAGGTCCCATTCTGGGTCAGGCACTGAGTTAAGAATCTGGAATCTGCCCAGTCTCATGAAGAGGTAGACTGTTCTGAATATGGTTGGTGAAAGGTTTCTTGTTTACATTTGTGCCTAGATTTTTGATACGGAAAACTTCCTAAGATGAGTTACCAACACGTTTACCCTGAGATCGTTTCCTAGTTGCTGTCGTGTTGACCCTGACCTGACCCCTGGCAACCCCTTGTGTGTCATTGTAGAACTGTACTCCATGGGGTTTTCAATGGCCTGATTGAAAGTAGATCGCCAGGCCTTTTTTCTGAGGTGCCTCTAGGTGGGTTTGAACCTCTGACCATTCAGTTAGCAGCGAAGTGCTTAACCATTTGTACTGCCCAGGGACTCCTTGCCCAGAGAAGCTAGATAGAAATGAATGTGCCTTACATTTTCATGGTAGCTGGGGTCTCTCACTAATGATGGGGTTGTACTTTGAAGACTGGGACAGCTAGTGCCTGTGCAGGTCTCTATAGCTGGTGCCATCTGTGTGGCATTTCATGTTGTGGTTTTTGTTCTTTTGGGTGGTTGCCTGCTGTTGAGGTACTAGCTGTGGCCTCCCTCTCAAACCCCTTCAGTTACTCTTCTCTTGTGCCTACCCTGTGCCTGGGACAGAGATGAGCCTGCCTCCTGGGGATGTGAGGACTGAGAGCCAGGGTGGAAGGGGGGAAGTAGGGAGTATGGCCTTTTGAGGCCCTACTGGGAGCCACTATCCTGGAGCCTCTGGTATGGAGCTGCAGTATGGGCCCCAAGTAGCCAGGAACCCCTTAAAAGAACTGCCTTGGCATAAATGCTACTGCTGAGTCTAGATTTGTATGCTAGCATTGATTTAAAATTAGCATCTGGGGTTCAGCTGATCTTGCTTTGAGTTAAGGTAAGTGAATTTATTACTCATTGGTGTCTCAGTGTGGATGTCACTATTGAGAGTGGGCCCGCCTTAGCCCCTTGACCTGTGGGCACTTGTGAGGATGCCTAGGCTGCACTCAGTGTGGTGTCCTGGCCTGAGCCTGCCCTTTCCGTGGGAGACTTCATTTACACACTCAGTACTTGTCCTCTTCCTGACCTGGTGGTGAGCATAGAGCTGTTCTCC
Source organism: Orycteropus afer afer (assembly GCF_000298275.1). Classification (NCBI taxonomy): domain Eukaryota; kingdom Metazoa; phylum Chordata; class Mammalia; order Tubulidentata; family Orycteropodidae; genus Orycteropus; species Orycteropus afer. The sequence goes on from NW_006922359.1 coordinate 721,677, forward strand.
TCCCTCTGCCAGAAATCTCAGGGCCTGAAATTGTGAACCCCAAGACCTAGGATGCATTTAGTTTGGGGTAGTTGGGCTTCTCCAGGAAACATTCGTAGAGATTTTCTTACGTGGTCATGTGCCTTCCTGGACAAGCCATCTTCTCCTAAAGTCTGTGTGTCATAGGCCAAGCAGTGACCTGGCTTCTGGGCCAGCAGTTCCAGCAAGGAGGGATACTTTGGGGTGTAGCTAAATCATCCAAGTCTTCTGCTTTGGGTCCAGGGTGAGTGTCATAGAGGTACTTCCCATAGTGCCTGTAAAATGAAGCTCTTTGGCCTGTAAAATAGTTGCCTTTTAGGTGACCCCAGTTCGTCGTGACCCCATGTGTATCAGAGTAGAATTGTGTGTTCTGTGGGGTTTTCAGGGACTGTAATCTTAATGAAAGTAAATTGCCAGGCCTTTCTTCTGTGGTACTGCTGGGTGAATTTGAAATGCCAACCTTTAGCTTAGTAGCTGAGCACAAACTGTACCACCCAATGACCTTCAAATTTGACCTATAAAGCTGTGAAACTTCTGTGAATTCAGAGATAGAAGACCTAGGTCAGAGCACGGTAGCTTATCCTTTTCAGAGGGGTCTCTCTCTCTCTAGCCAGCTTTTCTAATTAAAGTGGAACATTCTTGGGAAAAGAGCACATTTTGAAAATTCATGCTTTGGTCTCCTGGGTCACTGTCATTCAGCGCTGCTCACAGGAAATCTTTGTGTTACCATTTGGCAGAAATAGTATGCCATAGGGGATGACCATCTTCTTTCTGTTTGTCATTGTGACCTGCCAGGGAGGTGGAGCCAAGATGGACTGAACAGACAACTGACTATTGGCTGGGAAGAGATTCACATCCTTTGCATGATCAGTATCCGGGCAGAACAGGAAAGTATCAGAAGCCCAGAGTTGTAGTGTGGAAGAGGCATAACGAGCTGAGCTGTCATATACGTAGATTAATTCTAAAAGCTATGTAAATCTTGTTCCTCTTTGCTGTCTTTAAAGATGGTATTATAAAGATGATACTGCCCCAAGTGGAAGCTGCAGTTCTAAGTAAGCCTCAGGCCACCAGTGTTAACAGTAGATGTGTGTCTGGGGGGCTGTCTTTGGTGTGACTGACCAGATTGAATGGAGAGGACTTGTTCCTTGGGTGGACTGTTTCTGCTTAATGCATAATACAAAGGAAGTGAGAGAGGTTAGGAATGACAGTCACCACCTGTCTGTCAATTTGTCATACTCTGGTGGCTTGCATGTTGCTATAATGCTGGAAGCTATGCCACTGGTATTGCAAATACCAGCAGGGTCACCCATGGTACACAGATTTAAATAGAACTTCCAGAGTAAGCACAGGAGGAAAGGTCTGGTGGTCTCCTTAAGAAAATCGGCCAAGGAAGACGGTATGAATCATCACAGAATATTGTTGAAAGATGAGCCCGCCAGGTTGGAAGGCACTCAGAATACACAGAGGCTGCAACAGTGGACTCAAAACCAGCAATCATCAAGATGGCTCAGGACCAGGCAGCATTTTTGTTTTGTTGTGTGTGGGGTTGCCATTGAGTCAGGGCCCACTAAGGTAGATGGCAGTTAACAACAACAGGAACGACAAGAGCCTTGCTTGTGAAAGTCATAGGAGTGGGGACTAAAGCAAGCCTATCTCATCTGTCCTCCTGCTTTCTTCTTGCCGCTGTACTTATCACCCCCTAACGTATCACCTAGGAGCTCTGGTAGCATAGTGCCTAAGGCACTTGACTGCTAACCAGAAGGCGGGTGGTTCAAACCCACCAGCCACTCCTCGGAAGGAAGGTTGGGCAATCTACTTGGGTAATGATACCGCCTCGGAAATCCAAGGAGGGTTCGCTATGAGTTGGATCCGACTCAACAGCACATAACAACAACAAATGTATCACCTAGTCTCAGTTGTTATTTTCATTCTTGGTTGTCTGTCCCTGTTCCCCACCTCTAGCCAGAATGTGAACCCATGAGGGCAGGTGTCTTTGCATTGAGTCCCAGAAGCCTAGTATGTGGCAAAATAAGTAATAAGTTGTTTGTTGAATAAAGGAGTCAGAGATCCAAAATTTTCAGCTAAACCAGGAAGACCCGAAATGACTGGGTCATACTGAGACCTCCCCTAGTGCCATCAAGGACTAATGATGTTTTTCAGCCTGTTCTTCACCTCAACAGGTGGATAGATCCATGTTACGGTACTCAGATCACAGGAGCAAAGTTTACGTGGGGAACAAGCCATACACTTACTAACCCCTCAATCACAACAGAATATTTCCCAGGGTCCAAAGCATTGTCATGTCTACTATTTCCTATCTGGGTCCGGCTGGGATAGAAATACCATCCCTCTACAATAAATGGATTTTTTTTTTTCTTTTTCTTTTTTTTTTTCTTTTTTAAATGAAGAACAGTTTTAAAATCTTTCAGGTCATACCTTGAGTTAAAATCAAATTTGTCACAATTGACCTGGTTATTAGAATTACCCCCTAGAGATACTGAACTCAACCGATGAGGAAGCTTGTGTTTATTGGGGCAGAGGGAAGCTTAATTTTTTTAAAAAATAGAGGTAAATATGTATGTAACAAATTGCTGATCTTTTCAACATTCTTCACGTGCACAGTTCAGTGACATTAGTTATATTTATCACATTGTTGAACCATTACCATTCTGTTTCCAAATTTTCTCATCACTGTAAAAGAAGCTTCATTGTCCGCTAAACAGCAAATCCCTTTTTTTCCCCCTCCCTCTCACCCCGTGGTAACCACTAATAAACTTGGTCTCTATATTTAATGTAGGCGAAATCATATAAAATCTCCCTGCGTGACTGACTTACCAAGGTTCATCCATGTTGTAGCTTGTGTCAGGACTTCATTTCTTTTGATGACTGAGTAATGTTACATTGTGTTTATCCATTCATCTGTTAAAGGCATTTAGGCTGTTGCCACCTTTTGGCTGTTGTGAATAATGCTGCAGTGAACATTGATGTACAAGTTATCTATATGCGCTCCTGCTTTCATTTCTTTTGAGTAAAGCTTACGTTTTTATAACTAAGGGTCATTGTGAAAACGGAACAGGTAAGAAACGTGAAAATGATGGGCCTAGAACAGGAAAGAGATGTGTGGTGCTGGGAGCTCTGTAGCCATCTAGGGTTTCCAGGGCGCAGGAAGGCAGGCCTCTGCCAGGTATAGCCTAGAGGGTCTTAACGTGGGGCTGGGTCTGTTTGTGTTGAAGGAATGGGTGAAATTCCTTTCTCCCTATTTATTCGAAAACGATTTTGATTTGAATTGGATTTGGTGAGGGTTTTCATCTTCAGCACCCACGATGGTTCATTTCTTCACCTGAAAGTATAATGTATTTTGATGCCATTTCTATGGCAACCGATGAACTCCAAGGGAACAGATTCTATTTTTGTGTTCTAACATAGCAGCAGGATTGGTGAAGGCACATAGAAAATTCCATTTAAGTCAGTGCTACATTTTGAAGAGAAATGAAATGGTCCAGTCCTAAATGTTTTACAGTGACTCTTGAAGACACCTCTGATAATTTGCATGCCCCCCAACTTGGTCTTGCTTTTTATGGCATTGAGTATTAATTTTTAATCCAAATAGATCCTTAAGGGCTTCATTTTCTAGGTTTCAGTAGCATTTTGTTCCATGCCTCCATGTGTCCAAGTGTGTCAGATTGTTTTTATTACTTGTATGGTAATGAAAACAGTTAAGTGGTACAAACAGTTAAATGCTTGACTGCTGATTGACAAGTTGAACGTTTGAGTCCACCCAGAGGTGCCTGAGAAGGCCTGGTAATCTCCTTTTAAAAACTAGCCCTTGACAATGTACCAAATGTGAGTGACCAATATGGCAGCATTGAGGATGAGAAAGACAGAGGAGAGTTACATGGGCAGTACAAACAACAAATATGA
>NW_006922359.1:728085-729720 GCF_000298275.1 Orycteropus afer afer
GCCTTCTGGTTAGCAGTCAGGTGCCTTAGGCACTATGCTACCAGAGCTCCTATCTTTCCTAATTTACCTCCTCTTGTTTAGCTAAATAATCCTTTTAGTGATTTTGGCTCGGGAAAATGATACCTGCCTGTTTGCTGATTTTGAGTACGTGAGAAGCTGGCTTTCTACTAGGGTAACTGGAAACGGATGTTGGAGAGTTGGATAGGGGCGTGAGAGTTGGTAAAGGACCATCAGAAGTAGTAGGAATGCATCCTTTCTGCTGCTGAGTGGATCATGTTCAGAAAGGCCTTTTCCATTGGAGCCGCCTTGTGGGGAGAGGACATGCCATCAAGCCTTGCCCTGCCTATGGCAGGCTGCGAGTTGGGGCCTCCCCACTGACCTCTCCTTCCCCTCAGCAGATGGTACTGCTGCATGTCCTCAGCCAGTGAAGGAGCTCATTCATGACATTCACCCAGCTTGGTGTGACCTGGCCCTCCCATCTGCTGGGAAAGCACTCAGCCTCACTGTCCCGGGGCCCTTCTGTGGGCATTGGCTCCAGGGCCATCCCAGCTAGCACCAGCTGTTCATCGGCCAGGGGAAAACTATGAAGCCTTCAGGGGTACTTAAATGGTATGGGAAACCTTCTGACTTGGGGGGGGCCGGGGCAGTATCAGTGGTTCACTGGGAAGCGGCTTGTGTTTGATGGGAGAACTCTTATCACTGACTCCTAGGTGCATGTCCTTCCTTGAGCCAGGGTACTTACTGGGGCTAGGGAACCTTCTTCACAACTCTGCTCTCATCTCGCCTCCTCTCTAGTATGTTCCCCTCAGTCCAAAACTATGGTGACCCAAGGTGTGTCAGAGTAGAACTGCCCCACAGGATTTTCAGTGGCTGATTTTTAGTAATAGATTACCAAGCCTTTCTTCTGAGGCAGCTTTGGATGGACTCGAACCTCCAACTTTTTAGTTAGCAGCCAGTGTCTCCTCTCCTTCAGTACCTGATGCTTTCAAAGACTTTTAGGTACCTCATTTTTATCAGTTCTAGCATAGCTTCTATTTCCTCCTCTCTCACATTAATCTCTCACCTCAGGCGGGCACTTTAATGTTATGTACATCTCTGATTTAGTGGTCCGCAGTGGTAGACCCTGGGCCATCACTTCTGGTTGTGCCTTGGGCACCCCGCTTTCTCCACACATGGTCAGCCTCTCCTAGACATGCAGCTGTCCAAGTGGACACTTGGAACTGGGCAGATAGGGTAAAATATGAAATTCCTCTCTGCCTGGCAGATGGTTTGGGGATTGAGATTAATCCTGGGCTTGCCCTCGACCTCAGCCCCTGGGAGTCCATTTCACTCAAGGCCCCCCCGGCTTTGTTTTATCCCTGTAATAGCCTTTGTGTGGGACCTGTTCCCCATCCCCTCAACAATATTCCCAAAGCGGAGGAGGCCCACCCAAAGTGCACAGCTGTAGGGAGAACCAGGACTTCGACACAGGCGGAAGTGGCGCCCCCCCCCCACACACACACACACACACACTGGTGCCCTGCAGTCTCGCTGGGTGCACTGTTGGCCTCAGGTCCAGTGTGCTGGCTCAGACCCTCAGAGCCATGCTTCCTGGGCTCAGTTTCATACTGGCTTTCTCTTCAGAGCTTCTGGGGC
>NW_006922359.1:731678-774722 GCF_000298275.1 Orycteropus afer afer
TTAACATTTTACTACATTTGCTTTATTTCTGTATAAATGCACACAGAGTTGTGTTTTTGTTATTTATTTATTTATTTTGCTAAATCCTTTGAAAATAAGTTGCAGATGTGATGCCCCTTTGTACTTCAACAAATACCTCTTCAAGATTCAGGGCATTTTGGTGAAACCTCATAAACTACCATTGTTCCATGTAAGAAAATCAGCAGCAATTCCACCCTGTGTTGAGATTTCCCATGATGTTTCCAAGAATATCTTATAACTGCCTGGCATATTCCCTTCTTCAGATGGGTTCACACACTGCACATGGTTATGTTCCTGTTTTCTTTTAACATGCAGTTTGTACAAAGCAAGTTGATTTGAAGCACAGTGGAGGGTGATGGGTGGTTGTGGGACTGATGAGGCTAAACTCCTTAAGTGGGCCGGATTCTGCTAGGAGGCCGTCTAGATCTGTTTTGGCAGTAAAACCCCTTGACCTCACACAGCCCCTGAGCACTCCTTTTGGGCTCAGGAGGCCAAGGAGCTGTGTCTTTTGGTTCTACATTTTAATGAATCTAAACCTTAATTTTCAAACTCACGATCAATTTATATTGGAAGAATTTTAAGTATGTTGTGAACAGTTTGGGTTGTGGAACTAAATTTTATGAAATTTAAACACCAATCAAGTATTTGGGATGAAAATTTAGTGCTCATTGAATTGAGATGTGCTGTAAGTGTAGACTTGACTTTCTTCTGTAGGGTCACTGTGAGTTAGAATGGACTCAGTGGCAGTGGGTTTGATTTTGGGTTCATAAGTGTACAGTGTTGCTGTTGCCCATGTGTACAGAGTAGAACTGCTCCACGGGGTTTTCAAGACTGACCTTTTGGAAGCAGATCACCAGGCCTGTGATCTGAGGAAACTTTGGGTGAACTTGAACCACCAACCTTTCAGCTAGTAGTTGAACCCTTAACCATATGCATCACCCATGGAAATCAAGTGTAGAGTACCCACTTGAGTTTTGGAAAAAGAAAAGTTATCTTAGTTTTTTATGGTGATTTTATGTTGAAGTGATCATATTTGGGCTGTGTTGGGATCGATAAAATGTATCACGAAAATTAATTTCACTTGTTTAGTTTTGCTTGACTGGATTTTAGGACATAAGAAAGTGCTTGTGTGGCCCACGTTCTTCAGTTTGTCAGGTGTGAGCAGATAGATAGGTGCTAGTGTGGCGTGTCTCTGAATGCCATCCTGCTCACTCTCTCCACCAGGTTGGTGTTGTGTCGTCCCCATCCCGATGAGGCCTTGGACCTGTGAGTGCCCACACCCGCTGTCTGCACCTCTCTCATGGCACTTCATGGGCTACCTCTGGTAGTGTAGTGCCTAAGGCACTTGACTGCTAACCAGAAGGCTGGTGGTTCAAACCCACCAGCCACTCCTCGGAAGGAAGGTTGGGCAATCTACTTCCGTAGCGATACTGCCTCGGCAACCCAAGGAGGGGACGCTATGAGTCGGAGCTGACTCGACGGCACACAACAACAACAACAAAGTGTTATGTAGTTGGAGGGAGGACTCTGCTGCAGCTTCCGTCCATGTGCCTGGACTGAGGGGCTCAGACGTTTGTTGTGGTCAACAGAAGTCTGTAGAATAGTGAAGCCTTCTGCAGGGTGTCTGGGGCTGGTTTACTGATGGGTGCTGATTTATGTTCCTGGATGGGGGTGAGGAGGTCTCCCTGCTCCTATTCTATTTGGCTCGTGGCCTCGGTCCTCAAACAGGACAAGGTGTGGTAAGTGTTGGTAGAAGGATATCAGAGCCAAGGAGAGGAAGGGGAGCACCCATTTGTTCTGCACCAGGGGAGTCATGCCCATGTGGAATCTGGGAGAACTTGGAGAGTTGAGGGGCATGATCTTGGAGAACTGAGATGTGCTCGTTATGTTTGCAGGGGAGTGAACTTAAGGTGTGTGACAGAATTCTAGTCAGCAAAATGTTGGTGTGCTATGGACAAGACACTTGGGCATAGCACCCACGGTGGCCCTGATGGGAGATGGTCCTTGCTTTGTGTCCTTAGCCTTTTCTCCGCGGCAACTTACCAGAAGTTGACATCAATCTTGTTTTCACTGAGACATCATCACCACGTATGTGCCTGGGCCCTGGATTCCATAAATTGTGACCCAGTGCCTGTGTTGGCTGAGACAGACCTGCATTTAGGCCTTGGGATGTGCTGACTCTCCTCCTTCACCTGCCGACGGAGTTGACCAGTTGACTTGATTCCCAACTCATAGTGACCCCATGGCTTCAGAGTAGAATTGTTCTCCATAGGTTTTCAGTGACTGATTTTTCAGACGTAGATTGCCAGGGTTTTCTTCCAAGAACCCTCTGGGTGGACTCAAACCCTCAACCTTTCAGTTAGCAGCCAAATGTGCTCATCATTTGCACCACCAAGGGGCTCCCCGGGACTGTTTGTTGTAGGTAAATTCAGCAATTTTAGACACTTTCACCTCTCACTGGTTGTCTTTGAGCTGTTGATAGTCTTCAGTTCCTATTCTGTAAACTGGGGACTTGGGGTCTTTCCGGCTCTGACCGTGATTTTGTGTTACTTTCTGTTCTCTCTTTTTTTTTTTTTTGAGAAAAGTGATCCCTTACCCCCGACACCACATACATGCCCCTCCCTGTGGTGTGTGTTCTGTACCTGATGGTAAGATGACAGAAAGACATGTTTTCTGAAGCCACTCTTCAGAGTGCCCAGATACCAATACATGTAACCTTCTCTTTTCCAGATCTGTCTTTTAAAATTGAGCCTCACAATGAAGGTCAGAGGGTACCATCGTTGAAGAAAAGGCCACTCCATAGACGCCAGCTCTTCATCAAGGTAACCACAGTCAGTGCCTGGAGGACATCATGCTTGATAAAGTAGAGGGTTAGTTAAAAAAAGGAAGACCTCAGTGGTATCGCAGTGGCTACAACAAAGGCATCAAGCACGGCAGTGGTGATGATGATGCAGGAGCGGACGTCATCCCCATGGGCGTGTTTTATTTTATTGTACATGGGGTCACTGGGAGTCAAAACTCTGCCGATGGCACAGGACAACAATAAGTTCTGATCTTGTAGCTCCACTGCAGTCCCCTTCTTCCATCTTCCCTTTTTAAATTTCCAACAAGAAATGATATCTTAATGGCAGAATATGAGGTACATGGTCAAGACAGCTGCAGAATTTTAGTCCTAAAAAGTCAGACCAAACAAGAAAGAGCTGGGGTAAGTGAGTTGACTAAAAGAAGACCCTAAAGATTACTGAAAGTACTTTAAGGTGATCCTCATGGGTGACCTTTGGATGTATGTATCCTGAGATCCCTTCCCTGTACTCATGTTGACGTGGCCTGGATTGGCTGTGTGTACTGATCACTTTTAGCTCAAACTCCCTTCTAGGTAGGAAGAGCACACTTTCGGTTTGCCCAGTACTACTTATTATCCCTTTGTTCTTTCCAATTTATCATGCTTCCTGGACTATTTGATAATAGATGCTTTTGGATAATAAATTATGTAGCCACCCACTTCTATAGCATGATATATCAACTAATGTTTTAGCAGATAAGCAGAAATGTTTTTGAATAATGCTTGGGAGAGTTAGTCTGAGCCACCAAAAGAGAGAGACTATTATACTACACCACTACTTTTCCTATTTAAATAAAAACAACCTACTTTCCTTGGGGGGCGGGGGGGAAGGTAACCACAGTCTGTGTCTCAGCCCTGAGTTGCCCTGTGGCCTTGCTCTTCATGCGGTCTATTCTGGGGCTCCTGGATGGGTTTCCTTGGACTTCTCTCCCCATTAGGGTTCCAGTGATCATGACTGAGCTGTTGCCTAGATGGCAGGGTCTTGGGTCTCTGACACTCATGCTGTCACTGTTCCTCGGACTCCCTCTGGTCCCAGGGAGCATGGGCATGTCCAGAGGATGCTGCCAAGTTGCTTTCCCATATGGTGGTCTGTTCATTGGTTGAGTTTCTTCCTTCCTTCCTTTCCCCTTCCCTTCCCCTCCCCCCCCTCCTTTTCCTTTTCTTTCTTTCATTTTTATTGTGATTTGTGGTTGAGTGTTGTTTTCCTTCTTATGAACAACTGGCCTGGTTGGTGCTGGGCCAGTACATTTTGCAGCATGTTGGCCATAGGCAGGCAGTTGACCACACCCCCAGGTGGCACTCTGTGTGGACATGTGCACTCTTTGTCTTCTGCATTTGGGCCATCCTGCTCCTCTGAGAGACAGTGACTGTGCTGGGCATATGGTGGCACACCTGCCAGTTGGCACTAACCACTGTGCTCTGGAAATGCCATAATTTTCTTTTTCCTAGTTTTAAACTTTGTTCGTGAAGGTCATGAATATAATTTCTTTTTTTTGTTGTTGTTGGAAATGAGAAGAATTCAGAGGGCCAGTGTGACATTATCCTCAAAAGCTTTCTTTCTGGCCTATACCAGGGGCAACCCAGGAACCTATTAGCAGCCTATTTGACTAAACTGAGCTTCTTATTCTTAGAGTCTTCCCTCATTTCAGTTCTTCTTTGTCCTTCTAAGGTGTATATCATATCTTCTCTATTGCCCACAGGGTCTCCTGTTCCCCAGAACTCCTGTGCCTTCTCCTTACTGGGCAGAGGGCATGCACTTGGCACTCAGAGCCCCACACATGCCAGCTCACTGCCAGATGCATCCATGCTGTCCACATTACTTTCTGCTCATCTTGAGATACACCTCTTGGATCAGGGCTTTTTTATGCAATCCAGCCGTCCCATTAAATTGCATTTCATACATGGTGTTAAGGACCTCTGGTGGTATAGTGGTTAAGACATTTGACTACTAACGAAAAAGTCAGTGTTAGGAATCCACCAGGTGCTCTGTGGAAGAAAGATGGGGCATTCTACTTCCATAAAGATTTACAGCCTTGGAAACCCAGTGAGGGTTGCTATGAATCAGAATCGACTTAATGGCAAGTGAGTATGAGTATGTAGTATATGGTGTTAGGTTGATCTTGAGGCCACAGCCCACATACGAGCTCTGTTGGAAAATGAGTTGACTAAAAAGAAATGGTGTAAAGTGAAGATGGCGGGTAAAGGGGATGGAGTCTAGCTTCCAGAAGGAAGTGTTGCTCTCACCTCACTGTGGAGGCCCAGGCTGTGGAAGTGCACAACCTGTGTGAGTGACACCACTGTGTGTCTGTCACAGCCTCCCAGACTAGACACTGGATGTGCAGGGGCATTCGGGACTTGGCTAGGCCATGACTGCTTTGAGAAGCAGTGCTAGGAGCCAGCCATCTGATTGGAGAAAGGCTGACAGGCAGGCAGACACACCTCCAGCAGGGTCAGTGGCAGCTTATGAAGGGCAGATTTGCATTCATACTGTTAGGTCTGTGGATGGTGCAAGTGGTTTGCAATCAACTGCAAACCTAAACTTGGCTGTTGGAAACCCCCTGCCCTACTGGTGCCACAGAGGAAAAGCCTGGCAATCTGCTTCCATAAAGATTACAGCTAAGAAAACCTTATAGAGTGGGTCTACTCTGAACATGTAGGGTCACCATGAGTCAAAATGGACTCAGCAGCAGCAAGTATATTTCCACTGGGTAAAATTTAAAAAGTAATGGGTTCACTGTTGGTCTTTTACTGTAGGTAGATAATAGTCATCTACACTCCACTTCACCTGATCCTTGTACCTGTCCCCATGCACATCTTTACTTAATTCCCTCTTTGCCTTTGCATTCTGTCTTTTACCTAAACATTTTATCACATACTTTCCCCTTGCATTGCAACAAAGTCTAGAAGTGTACTGCAAACAGTGGTGTTAGACTGCAGCCCATGGGCCAATAAGAGTTTTGATAGCACACAGCTGCCATTGTCTGCCACTGCCTTCAGCTACAGGGGCCGAGTTCAGTGGTTGTGGTAGACACTGTATGGCCCTAAGTGCCATTAATCTCTGCAGAAAAAGATTTGCCAACATCTGTTAGAATATATTTTAGCCCAGCAATTTTGATCTTGTCTGCACCAAAGTTTTATTTTGTTTTTACTGTATTCTTATCACAGAAAATTTAAACACATTTTAAATTCACAAGTCAATCACCCAGATTTAATCATCAATGCTGTAATATAAGCCCATAGTGATGAGAGATACCTTTTCCTGCACCTAGACAGCTGTGCAGGGAAAAGGTGGTACAGAATTCTTACTCTGACTCATGGCAACCCTGTGTGTGTCAGTGTAGAACTGTGCTCCATGGGGTTGTCAGTGGCTAATTTCTTGGAAGTAGATTGCTAGGCCTTTTTTACAAGGTGCCTCAGGGTGGACTGGACCCTCCAACCTTTTGGATAGCAGCTGATTGCATTTACCATTGGCACTACCTAGAACCTTCTGCAGAATTCTCAGTGCCCTGGATTCAGTGGCCTGCTGATGGGTTCCTGAAGCAAAGGAGCTGGGATTCTGCTTGTCAAGGTTGTAGACAGCCTGTGCTGGGTCCCTGTGGGCTTACATCCTCTCTGGAGGTGGGGAGACAAAGAACTTGAGTGTGTTGCACACTCCCCAGCAGGATGGCCATCTTGTCTCCACCTGGGATCACCTGTTTCAGGGCAGGCTGCAGAGCCAAACTGAAAGAGTGGAGTCAGGAAGTACACAAGCTTAGTGAAGGAGCTTCAGGTTCTGATATGATAGCAGGCTTGTGCACACAGCCGCTAACTGGGCTCCGGACAGCACTGTCTGCTGATGTTGTTGCGTAGCTCTCACTAACTGCCTGAGCTGGTCAGATGGAAAGTCATGCCACCAAGCTTCCCCAGGGGCACAGATTGTAGTTGACCAGGGCCACAAGCCATGAACACACATCAGCTGCTTCTCTAGGACTATATGGATGGACTTTCTAGTGTCTGCATTATGTCTCCAGTAACCAGCATTTCGGCAAGAATGTTCCCATGACAGGATGATATTTGCTGCAAGTTGACAGCTCTCCAGGAGTTGTCCTGTGTCATGTGTTGTCGTCGTCCCATCTCCGCCTTTCCCCTCCTCCCCCAATCTGGGAATAAGTCACTTGGTCTGGCTCTTTTGCCATAAGTCAGCCCTTGGAACCCAATCCATAACCCATTGTTGTTGAGTCGTTTCTGATTTCTAGTTCAGTTTTCACAGAAGCAGATCACTAGGCCTGCCTTCCATGGCATCACCGGGTGGATTCAAACTAACAACCTTTTAGGTTAGTAGGTGAGCTAGTCTAGAGCAAACCATTTGGGCCACCCAGGGACCCCAGCCCCGTGAACAAAGGCTCCCAAAAGCCCTGCTGTTAAAGAGGAGGGCCACCTGGGGGAACAGACTCAATGGGGGAGCTTTCACCAACTTTGCAAGTAGAAAGTTCACTCATTGACCTTCTGAACTTGTTTCTGATTTGTATGAAATAAGTTTTTCTGTGACTTCTTTTAGACTTGTCTGTAAGTAAGGTTTAAAGTGTGTTTTGAAGAGGAAATAAAATATTTCTTTCTGTTGAAAATCAGCCAACATTACAGCTCTGTTGTCTTTAAGTGCTTTCTGTCCTTACAGTGCTCTCAGATCCCTTAGAGCATTTGGGATGACAGCAGACAATAATGTCCTTGAGAGCTAGGGGCTGACCCAGGGGTTCTGGGGACTTGGGCAGGAAACACCTTTCCGTTTTATTTCCATTAACCCAAAAGTTCCCAAACTTCTTAGTCCACAGCAACCTTAGGGTCGCAAGTTTTTCATGATGTTCCTAGGCCAAAAGAAATTCTGAAGTTTGCTTCACACCACTTCGCTTTTTACAGAAGACCTGTGTTAGTACCTGTTTTTGCTAACCTGAAGGAAATCCAAAGAGGAGTTTTGCTTTCATGAAAAAAAGGTGAAAAGTGAAACTGGTGTTCAGCGTTTGTTTTACAGCAAGCACTCTCAGAGGCAGCACACACTCTGAGCAGCAAGAATGACGTTGCCAAGCTCCTTCTTAAGTCCGGGAGCATCCAAAAATTTTTCCTGTATAAATTAACAGTATGGGAGCTCTGGTAGCATAGTGGCTAAGGCACTTGACTGCTAACCAGAAGGCTGGCGGTTCAAACCCACCAGCCACTCCTCGGAAGGAAGGTTGGGCAATCCTACTTCTGTAGTGATACTGCCTCGGAAATCCAAGGAGGGGTCACTATGAGTCAGGGCTGACTCGACGGCACATAACAACAACACAACAACAAATTAACAGTAATTGCTTCTCTGCTTTATGCCATTTTGGCTTGCAAAGGGTTTCATAGGAATGCTCTACTTTCAGATAGAGTGCATTGTACCTAACAGTTTTGTTTATTAGAGTTAGGGCCTAACAGCTTAATAAGTATTAATATCCCACCAGCTGTGTGGCTGTTTGAGAAAATAAAAAGATGTATATTGAAATAACCACACTTCGTTGATGGTGGGTCGGTGTGCCTGTTGGGTGCTACACTACTCAAACCTGGGCACCTGAGCACCATGTTTCCTGTTACACATAGATTCATGGTTTTTTGTGTGGTGTTTGCATTTTTATTATAGCAACTGCTACACACCGGGCTTGGCAATGTGTGACATTGTCAGAATGAACATGGTGCAGGCTGACATGGAAGTTGTGGACGGCCTGTGGTCAGAGTGCCCACAACACCCCACGAAGTTTGCTGTGACACCTGGGGTGCCTCAGACTTATTCTGGGAACCATGGCACTCACCTCTAATATCTCTTCATCTGTTTGTTATTGCTCTCAACTGGAAGCATGCTGTAGGATTTGTAGTAAGCTCCTGAGTTAGGCAGCCTGCTTTGGGTTGGAAATGGGATGAGATTCTTTTCCTATCTCTTGGCCACCAGCTAGCTCTTCACACAGTGAGTGGCACCTTGGCTTTTTGGCCATGGGTCAGTATAAAACCCGAGAGGGGCAGCTTTGGATCTCTTAGACAACTTTGGGTGACATCCTTTTTTACTCTGCCCCAGGATTCCAGGTAGTCAGGTCCTCCTTTTGTTTGGAAGAGGGTGTAGTAATCGGTGTTGTCAGGGCGCCTCCCATGCCCAAGTCGTTCCCTGGCACCTGCTGTGCATGAGGAGTGCAGGAGTGGGGTGAAGATAGCACAGCTCCAGGGTGTGTGTGCGGACAAGTGTTTAGACTGCCCAGTGTTCATACTGCAGGGATTGTGAGTAGGTGAGTGAGATAAAGGCCTGCCTGGGGTTCTGGGTTCTGGGGGTGTAGTAAGTAGGTAAGACATTTGTCTGCTAACCAGAAAGTCTGTGATTCGAACCCACCAGCTGCTCCATGGGAGGAAGAGGAGGTATTCTGCTTCTGTAAAGATTTACAGCCTTGGATACCCAGTGGGGTTCGCTATGAATTGGAATCAACTCAATAGCAGTACGTTTGGGTTTTGGTTAGGTGGGAACCTGAAGGGTTGGGCTGCCTCTGGGGAGAACTTACTCAGAAAAAGCTCTCTGGCTCTCAGGTGGAGCTTCTCACCAGTCACCTCTCCTGGCTCTGTAGCAGACTAGATGTTCTGTTATCTTCCCTTGTGTTCTCATCTTTCAGAGGAGTGGCTTCTGGAGGTTTCCTAAGACACTCTCTTGCCCACAGATATGGAGGGCTGAGCCACAAGGTGCAGCAGCCTCCCAGGGTTCAGCAGCATAGTTGACAGGCAGCACAGTTGGGTCAGGGCATGGTTTCAAGGTGCACCAGCCCCACAGCATGGGCAGCTGCGCAGCTTACTCAGGTGGGACAGTCCACCTGGGCCCCAAGTGGGCCACTGGGGGTCCTAGACATGACATGGATTCCCTTGGTTCAGTCACCATTGCCTGGCAACCTGCCACATCATGACATGAATGTTGTCTGTCCTCCATCTGTTAAAGGAACTTCTTCTGGCCCCTGGGTCTGTTGAACACATGTCAAATGTGCCTTTGGATTTTAACTGATTTCTTCTTGTTAGGGGCCATTGAGTCAGTTCTAGCTCATAGCAACCCCATATACCTGACCGTCTGGTCCTGTGCCATCCTCACAACCATGGCTGTTTTTGAGCCCATTGTTGCAGCCATTGTCAGTCCATCTTGTTGAAGGTCTTCACTTTTTCACTGACCTTCTGCTTTACCAAGCATGATGTCCTTCCTGATCTTATGTCCAAAGTACATGAGACAAAGTGTTAACCATCCTCCAACCCAAAGCAGGCTGTCTCTGGCTGTACTTTTACCAAGACAGATTTGCTTATTCTTCTGGCATTCCTGGTATGTTCAGTATTCTTCACCAACACCATAATTCAGAGGCATCAATTCTTCAGTCTTCCTTACTCACTTTCCAGCTTTCCCATGCATATGAGGAAAATACCATGGCTTAGATCAGGTATACTTTAATCCTCAAAGTGACATCTTTGTTCTTTAACACTTTAAAAGAGGTCTTTTGCAGCATATGTGCCCAGTGAAATACGTCATTTGATTTCTTGACTGCTGGTTGGGCAATCTACTTCCGTAGTGATGCTGCCTCGGCAACCCAAGGGGGGTCACTATGAATCGGGTCCAACTTGACAGCACATAACAGCACATCAATAGCACTTCCATGGGTGTTGATTATGGATCCAAGTAAAGTGAAATCCTTGACAACTTCATTCTTTTCTCCCTTTATCATGATGTTTATTCCTCCAGTTGTGAGGATTTTACTCTTCTTTATGTTGAGCTGTAATCCATAATAAAGGCTATAGTCTTTGATCTTTATCAGTAATTGCTTCTAGTTTCCATTTCTGCAAGCAAGCTTGTATCATCTGCATATCCAGGTTGTTAATGAGCCTTCCTGTTAATGAGTTCTGGTGCTGCATTCTTCTTCATAGAGTTCAGCTTCTCAGATTATCTGCTCAGCATACAAATTGATTTGGTATGGTGAAAAGATACAACGCTAATGCATTCTTTCCCTGATTTTAAACCGTTGAACTAACTACTTCTAATGGAATTCACCTCAGTAGATACAAGTGTGGGGGTCTTGTGTTACGGATGGAGGCTGACCTGTCTGGACCATTTGCCTGGGCCCTCTGGGGATGCCATGTTCAGAGAGCACTAGGTTGGGGAAACATCCCTGCTTAAAGGCCAACCGAAACCACTAAGGAGTCAGAGGCAGGTATGGGCCCCTGGCTGGTTAGACTCCTGGTTCCTCTCCCTCCAGGCTGCTGGGCAGGTTACTGAGCTCCATGCTTCTATTTCCTCCTCCCTGAAATGAGGTGAGAGTAAGTGCGTCTCACAGTTGTCATGAGGACTCCAGCCTGTGAACATGAGCTGGTTGTTGGACAGGGCATCTGCCCTTGGTTTGGCGACAGTGGTGGTTTAAGGCATATGATGAATCACAGTTAGAGAATCGAATTTTCTGTAGAAAGACTTCGTTTATCTTATGAACAGAAAAATCACTGTCCTTGGCTCTGGGGCCTGACTGGGCTTGGTGTGAAGGTGAGGTAGTAGGTCAGTGGCTGAGAATGTGCCAGTGGATTCTGTGCCCTTGGCTTTGCCACGTGCCCACATGGACAATTTGTGCAGCCCAGCCCAGCTGCTCTGAGGGGCCCGAAGAATACACTCACCTTGGCATCATTTTGCCTTGGAGTCTTCCAGAACATCATGAGTTAATGGAAAAACTTAAATGGGGCTACTTCCTCTTGGCTGGATGGTGCTTCTCCTCCCAGGTGGGGCTGGGGATGGGGTCAACTTGCACCTCCTGATTGGTTTATGCTCACCAGACATGTGTTCCCAAGCTTTTTTCTAAAATGTGTTGGAAACCAGCCCACACACAACTCTTGTCCCTTGCTGCCACCCTCCCTCTGGCTCACTCTTGACGCATCTACCTCCTCGCATGGCCAGGCCCCCTCCCGGTTATCCCCTTCTGTTCCTTGGACATATAGGTTCTGCCAGTACATTCCCTTCTCTGTGGTGCTACTCCGACAGAGAGACAGACAGACGTGTCTCTCCAGGCACTAAGCATGTTTTAGTCATCTCACTGGAGAGCTGGCACTTGATGTCGGTGTCAATTGTCTCTCCATTGCTATCTTCTTTGTACCCCAATCCCCAGCTTCTGTAGTTGCCCAGTTATCACCTTCACCCAGGTACCCTGGAGGGTGGGAAAGTGGACACCTCTCTTCCTGCTGCTCCCTTTCCTCTTGCTCCCTTCCTTCTGACAGGTGGGTTCCCACAGACACTTAGGCTCCAGCCTGCTGTTGGGTCTGGGTGGACTTCACCTTGCTCTCCTCTCCAAGGCCCTCCTGTGTTTTCACTTGTGCTCCTGTGCCCCCTCGATGTCCCACAGCCCCCTCTAGACTGTGCTTCCCAGCTCGTAGTGGGCACACCACCCTCAAGACTCTCACCTCATCCATGTCCTATTGGTTTATTGAGTGGTAATTACCCCCCCCCTCCCCCCCCCCCCCCCCCGCCAATTTTCTGTCTTACTTATTGTATATTTATTTTTAAAGGAAGTGCAGTCATGGGTTTAATGCCTTGAGAACAAAAGAACATGGCTAAATTCACATCACCTGCAAACGCTGCAGAGCACAGCCTTTTGACTGGCACCCAGCTGGGGCTTTCTGGTCAGTGCTGTAATGGGAATAGAAAGAAAAGGAAAGGGGGAAATTGCCCCAAGTGATGAAAGGCTATCCACTCGAGCTGGTCTGTGACCCCTTTGCCAGCTCTGTCCTTAGAAAACCATAGACTTGACTCTCCAAGAAAGTTGAGGGTGCCTTCAGCACTGAAGGTCTAAGCTTGGAGAACCCTCTTCTCTCCTCCTTGGTGATCACTGTGGGCATTGGTGTCTCAGCACACCTGACATCCCTCCTGCACCCCATGGTGTCCCTGCCCCATTGCCCTGCCTCAGTCCACACCACACTACTTATGTGGCAGGTAGTTCTGGCCAGATGTCTACCAGAAATGCCCCTGATGGGAGAGAGAGAAGTGCTTTGTGTCCTTGAACCTGGCACAGGCCTCCCCAGTCATAGATATCTATCCTAGAATCTCTTGTCATTACATTGACTGCAGGCTGGTTATACACTAATAGTGTCTTTTGATGCCCCATGTCCTGTATTTAGGCCTGATACCCCAGGTTTTCTCCTGGGGTGCCCTGCTTCCCAGTCTCAGTGTCTCTTCTGCATCTCAGCACCACCCTCACCCTCACTCTCTTCTGCGAAGATTTCCCCTGAGTCAGGTGCTGCAGGTGGAGGCAGCATCAGGGAGGCCGCCTACAGTTCCTCCTCTCTGTTCAAGTGTGAAGGACCTGGAGGGCACAGGCTGTGAATATCAGACTTGTGTCTCAGGAGGGGAGAGGGACAGCTTGTGTAGCAGTGGGTTCGAGACCCTTCCAGACATCTAACTGGTACCACTGAGAAGCCACCCTATTCTTGGTGCCTTGGGGTCTTCACATCATGTGGCACGAGCATGTTCCTTCCACAGCGTTAGTGCCTCCTGCTGGCTAAGTGATTGACTGGAGAATGACCTAGTGCTCTTTAAGTGCTTTGCATCCATCTCTGGATAGGCAGATGACATTCTTAAATCTTGCATCTGTTTGGTGGAAAGGAGGGGAAAGAATGTTGTTGTCAGCTGCTTTGGAGTCGGCCTTGACTTACGGAGTCCCCGTATGCAACAGAATGACACGCTGCAGGTCCCGCGCCACCCCCATGATTTGTTGCTAATGGGACCGTTGTGATCCACAGGGTTTTCACTGGCTAATTTTCTGAAGTAGATTGCCAGGCCTTTCTTCCTAGTCCATCTTTGCCCGGAAGCTCAGTTAAACCTGGTTGTGTTGCACTGTAAGGCATCACTTAGATTCTTTATCACTGTGGATTCACTCAGCCCCCACCCCTTCCTGAGATCCACGTTCTCTCCCACCTTCTATAACCAGGTAGTAGCTGCCCCTTCAGCAGTGAAGCACCATGGCAGGCACAGCTTTCCTGTGGTAGTGATACCTTCTTTGACTCCTTGCCAGACCTCATCTCATCCTCTATCCTTTGGGATTGGAGGCTGGGCTTCTGGGGTGAGGGCAACAAGGTCTGGCCCCTTGACTGCAGATGCCCCACTGAGGTTATTCTTTGCAAGTGGAAATTCATATTATGCCAGAATGCATTTACAGACACTTTTGTGGGACCCTTGATTTTGATTTTCCTTGGGCTGAGCTAGTGGGGGATCATGAAGTGCCTAGGGGAGTGCCTTGGCTGTGCTGGCTCTGAGCTGCCTCTTGAGGCACCTGGAGTCTGAGGGTGACTGGAGGAGGGTAATCTGCTGTTTCCCATGCTTGGGTGAGAGTGCGCTCCTGGGACCTAGGTCTGTGCTGCGCCTTAGTGGGTGCCTTCTAGGGTCAAACCATGTGAGCCAGCCTGATGAGACCTTCCTGCCCCTCCAAGGCCTGTACCCTGAAATTGCTCTCTCCCCACATCCTTCTCTGAATCCTTGGCCAGAATGGTTCTCGCCCACTGAACTCCTTGGTTTGTTCCTAAGGGTGCTCAGTCAGGGCAGGCAGCCCCAGCTTACTGTGCCAGTGTCAGCTGATCATGCCTTGTTCTTGCTGGTCGGACAGTAACACAGCCATGCTGAGTGGATGCTCCACTTACTATCACCTTAGTGGGCTCGCTCTGTCACTGAGAGTGGGCCATGTGGCAATAAAACACGTTCCCCCCTTTCTCCCTGCACCCTGGCAGGTACAGCGTTGACCAGGAGCAGGGTCTCTCCACAGTCGGGCTTTGACCAGCTGATTAATAAAGCAGTTTCCTTGTTAGGTTTTTACAAATAGCAAACATGCATGGTTGGTTTTGAACTGCCAAGAGAATGTTGGTCATTGGGATGCCCTCCAAACCCACAAAGCATCGGAGGTGGCTGGCTCAGCTGCCACCCGGCACTCTGCTCTCCATGCCTGACCCAGCCAGTGGTCATTGGTGGCTCTGTGGTCCAGACCCACAAATGCAAGCAAGAATCGTAACATTAGGGTACCTCTTACATACACAGGCAGCATCCCCAGCACTTGTAGGTGGGAGAATAGGGTGCAGTTTGTGATCCAGGGCTCCATGTTCCTCGTGCCTCATGGACTCCATAATGCCTGCAGCTATGTTCTTCACCATGTGGATGTGAACCTTCTGTGTTGGGTGACAAGGCTGAGTGGGTAGTAGGAAGCCCTTAGGAGGAAGGAAGTGGCTCCCACAGACCTGGGCAGTGACTGCCTAAAGCACAGTGGGGCTCACTCTGTCCCCAGCATATGATGGCTATGGTTTGGTGGGGCCATGAGGTGCTGCACCTGTGCCACCTGCTCTCATAGGGTCTTTTCTCCCCTACAGAGTGCCTGGTGGAGAATGTGATGGGATCGGTAGCATGTCGGCGGAGAGCGGCCCTGGGACGAGATTGAGGAATCTGCCCGTGATGGGGGATGGACTAGAAACTACCCAGATGTCCACGCCGCAGGCCCAGGCCCAGCCCCAGCCAGCCGCTGCAGCCAGCGCCAATCCCCCGCCCCCTGAGACCTCCAACCCCAACAAGCCCAAGAGGCAGACCAACCAGCTGCAATACCTGCTCAAAGTGGTGCTCAAGACACTATGGAGACACCAGTTCGCGTGGCCTTTCCAGCAGCCCGTGGACGCCGTCAAGCTCAACCTCCCTGTGAGTAGTGGGGGCAGGCCTCCTGTGTCCCTGCCAAAGAAGGCACCTATAGAGACAGGGTAGGGGGTTCGCAGGAAAGCCCAGCACCCCAGTGAATTGAAGTGAGGAACCATAACTGACTCCTCAGATACAAGAATACAAGACTAACTCTGTGGCTGTTGAAACAAGGGGGCAAAGGAACACTCAGAGATTGCCATCTGGTTGCATGGTAGGCTGGAGTCAGAGCCCTTGGGAGCCCTGGCCCCATCCTCCTCAGGCACAGCCAGACAGATGCTGCCAAGTACTTCCATCTCATAGGCACTCCTCTCCTCTCCCTTAATCAAGAGTTTTCCATTTACCTCCATCCCAACAGGTAGTTCTGGAAGCACAACTTGTATCTCCAGCTGAACCCCAGGGAGCAGACAGGATAAATGCTTTCATTTTCTTCCTTCCTTGAGAAATTGCCCTAACCTTGTCCTCTGCTGTTCACCAGGCCCCATACGGCCCCCTCGGCATTCTAAAAGTAGGGCAGGGGAATAGGCATACAGTGGTTGTTGCCCTTGGTCAGAGCTGGAGCTGAGGGGGCCATGAGGGCATGTATGGATGTCTGCCCCATGGGCCCCCTGTGTCTGTGACACCCGTCCAGGAGCCAGCCACCGCAGGCTGGTTGGCAAGGTGGGGAGGTCATCCAGAGCAAGTGTAATGAGTGGGAGAAAAAAAGCTGGAGGAGAGGACTTTGGGGGGTTCATGATCCCCATAGCCAGGTTTTAGCCTCAAAGGCTACAGGGGGTAGGCCTGACTGGACTGTTGGCCATTAGGAGATATTGTTGGCCTTAGGAAGACCTTAGGGGATAACAGTAGAAACCTGATTGCCCTGGTGTATCTAACAGAAGGTAAAGGATGTGTGGCTCCAAAGGGGCAGAGCGGCAGGGCAGGCAGGAACAAGGAGGGGAGAAAAGGGGAAGTGGGGCCCAGAGACCCCAAGAGGTCAGGGACAGGTGGTTAAGAGGCCAGCTCCAGCCAGATGCTGGCTTGTGCAGGGTGGGCGGCCTGAGGGGAAGTGGTTTTGGGGTTCAAGATCAGTGTTGTGAAATAGAAGCAGGAGTCAGGACCCCCCCTTCTTGGGGCAGAGAGTGTAAACATACACACACACAACACCCTATCCATGTGACTTGCTGTCCACCCCTAAAAGCGTCCCCAGAGGGAGGAAGGGGAGGCTGGTCCATTCGGCAGTGGGGCCCATCTGGCATCAGCTCTGATCTGGCAGTGAGCTGGGGGTGGGGCTGGACCAGGGGCTGTTCAGTACAGCCTAGTTCCCAGGGCTGCTCCCCTACAAGATGTTGTTAAGGGCCGCCAAAATGTGTGCCGCCTTCATCTGTTTTCTGCCACCTTCCAGGCCTTGACCAGTGTTTGGCCTCCATCCCTGATTGACTTTTCCTTGAGAAAAGGCCCTTTGGTCAGTCCCCTCCCCAACCAAAGACTCCCGCCCACGTTCCCTCTCCTGCTCTATCCCTTGCATAGTCCAGCTGCCCTTGAGCCACTTTAATCTGAAAGACACCATTCAGCACCTCACCATCTTCTAAGACTTCTGGTGATAGAGTGAAGTCTGTGTTCTCACTTGGACTTCCTATCTTGAGGGTGGTGTAACAAGGCAGGTCTGGTGAACGTCCCTTCCCAGCTGTGCTTCTCTCCTGGGAGCCACAGTAACTCGTTTGTACCCACAGACTATGTTCACTTTTCTTGTGCTTACCTCTCTTTTCCGGGTCTCCACCTGGACCTGGTGCTGGAGCCTGCCCACAGTAGCTGGGCAGTCAGGTCACCTTGGAAAACCTGGTTCTTGGTGGGTCTGAGTAAGGCTGGCTGCACTGACTTGGGGACCTGCCACCCTCTGTGTGCAGGCCCCTGGCCACCTGGCACTCCAGAGCCTCATCTGGAAACACAGGCACTTCTGTGCTCATTGCTAAAGTCTTCATAGGATTCTTTCTAAACAAACTTAGATTTTAGAACAGGTTTAGGGTTACAAAAAACTTGTGGAGATAGTTCAGATCCTGGTTTCAAGGGCTAGGTCCACACCCGCTCAGAGCTCCTTGTGTTTAGCCCTTACAGGGTCAGGTCCGAGATTTGGCCACTGCGTCTGCCTGGTGTCCCAAGGGTTGGGGGCTGCCTGGAGGGCTGTCCTGCATCCTCCTGTGGCACTGATTGGTCACTGTTCAACAGCATGGAGGTGCCCTGTTGTCAAGGGCTTTGCCATGCAGACTTCTTGCGCCTTCAGGGTTGGTAATGGATGCCCTTTGCATGTCTTCCCCCTCTAGTCAATCATGTTTCCTTTTTCAGGCTACGTGGCTGCGTCCCCTCTGTGGCTTGTTGAGTTTTTTATGGAGTAGAAGATTTTAGGGACCCCATGTTGCATGGCTTACCTCACTAATCCATGTTCCCGCGTGATCTGACCTCCATGAAACTGCATCTCCCTCATTTGGCAGGGGTGTTGGCCAACCTGGGGAGCCAGCCCCTTATCAGACACACAGAGCCAGATGTGGCTTCCCGGTGTTGCCTAGCCCTCACTCCCTCAGATCCTGACACCCCCCCTGTGTCTTCTCCCCACCCTCTTGGGCCCCAGTTCAGGTCTCCCTGGATGTGTGCCCACGTTCTCGTGACTCTTTCCCCCATCACACTCAGCTCCCAGCACAGGGTGTGAGATGGCCAATCTCATCTTTGGCCATCTTCTCACTGTCACTCCAGCCACAGGAGAAAGTCCTGCTTTGGACACTGGTCACCCTTACATAGGCTGCATGCAAATAAAAAAGGTCAGAGGATCTGCTTTTAGGGGAGAGGGTTCTGGCGTTCTGGCTCATGGCACTTCAGATAGGAAGCGAGGATGAGTGAGGGTTCAAACCATAGGTCCACAGGAGTAGGATTTTACAGATGCATGGAATTTTAAATAGGACCTGCCAAGGGTGGTTTTGCCACCTAAGCACTGATTTTGAAAAGCCTTTATGTTTTCCCCATTATTTTCTTAAAATGAAAGCTTATTTTAAAATCCAGAAAAATAGGAAAACTGTAAATCTCAGTAAAGGTCTAAATAGGGCAGTTGATTAACCTGCACCTTTCCTGCTAAGAATGTGAGCATGTCCTCTCCAAGACCCCTCAGAGTCCCTGGCCCAGGATAGGGTAGGGATTCAGTCTTAGTGTGGCCGAGGGGACCCAGGCACATGGCTCTGTCCATCCCCCAGGATTACTACAAAATCATCAAGACACCCATGGACATGGGAACGATAAAGAAGCGCTTGGAAAACAACTATTACTGGAATGCTCAGGAATGTATTCAGGACTTCAACACAATGTTTACAAACTGTTACATCTACAACAAGGTGAGCTTTTGGGGAGGGCAAAAACGGGTAGGGGCAGAAGCAGGCGTGGGGCAGGAGTGTGGAGTGGGTGGGGTCAAGTCTGCAGGAAGAGGCATTTGTGGGCAGAGATACTGGGCCATGGTTGTGCCTGTGACTGTGTTTGTATCCTATTTCAGGGGTGAGGGGTTGTCTGGCCAAGCTGCCCTGGTTAACTTGAAGCCCAGGCTTTCAGTGCCCTGGGAATTAGGGACCTTGTACATGCCTAGTGGAGAAGGTGTGAGGACTGCAACCACATAGGTGACATAAACTGTCAGGAGGGACCTACTAGGATGTAGCTGTGCAGAGGTGGCTCACAGGAGCTGCAGGGCCAGTTAGTGGCTTCACGGGACACGGTCTTACAGATATCCTGGCATGGCTGCTCAGAGCTCCTACCCTTGGAGTCAAGGTCCCCTCGACCTTATACACACAGCTGAAGGTCACCCCTCAGCCCCATAGCTACATCCCATGGCCCAGCTGTACCATGAGGCAGGTCCTTTGTTCACAGTGAGACCACAGACGAGATTAAAACTCTCACAAATAGAGTGGGTCTAGAGGCAGACCCCAGACAGAACTTAGCTTTTGATCTCTGCTGGTGTTGTGGCAGAATAGCCAGGAAAGATAGGGAGGTGAGTTTCTCAAAGCTTCCTGGGTTTTCTAAATGCTTCTACTTGTACAAAGCTCATGCAGTGCTCACATAGACACAGGCCCTTCCAGCGTGTCAGGTGAGGCAGCATAGTGGGCAGTGTGGGGAGATCCAGTGCACTGCTATGGGGCCTCGCGAGCTGTCTGTGGCATGGGGGCCTGTAGAGTGATTCAAAGTGTCAGACCACACCAGGTCCCTGCCGGAGACCATTGAGCTTGCCATATGCTTGAGGCATTAGGATGGTTTCTCAGACTGGCCAGAACAGAAAAGATGAGAGGGAGGTGTGGGGGGCAGGACTGGCTCAGCACCTATAGGAAGAGAGGAGCCTTTGTCACCTCAGGGGCTCAGATTGAAAAGGGTCCTCCTCCCTAATATATGGCATAAATAGTCTATCAAGCATAACCCAAAATGCACAAACAGCAGAAGAGAAGCTAGATGAATGGGACCTTCTAAAAATTAAATTTTTATGTGCTTCCAAAGACTTCCGAGACAGTCAAAAGAGAACGTACAGATTGGGAAAAAATATTTGGCAATGACATATCTGATAAGGGACTTATCCCTAGAATTTATAGAAAACTCCAACACCTGAATAACAAAAAGACAAATAATCCAATTTAAAAATGGGCAGAAGACATGAATAGACACTTCACCAAAGAGGATATTCAGGAAGCCAACAGACATGAAGAAATGCTCACAATAATTAGCCATTAGAGAGATGCAAATCAAAACAACAGTGAGATACCATCTGGCCCCAGCACTAGTAGCAAAGTTCAACAAGACAAAATAACAAATGCTGGTGAGGATGTGGAGAGATTGGGACTCTCATACACTGCTGGTGGGACTGTAAAATGGTACAACCACTGTGGAAAGCAGTATGGCGATTCCTTCAAAAGTTGGAATTAGAAATACCATTTGACCCAGCCATTCCATTACTAGGTATATATCCTAAAGAAGTGAGAGCCATGACAAGAACAGACATAAGTACACCCATGTTCATCACAGCACTACTTACAATAGCCAAAAGAGGGAAACAACCTAGGTGTCCATCAACTGAGGAATGGATAACAAAATTTTGGTACATACACACAACGAAATACTGTGCAATCCTGAAGAATAGCATAGAGTCTGCAGAGCATCGCATAACGTGGATGAACTTGGAGGACATTATGCTGAGTGAAAGAAGTCAGTCACAGAAAGACAAATATTCTATTAGTCCATTATTGTAAAAGTCAAGGAACAGTTTATCTATGGAAGGAAATTTTCTTTGTTGGTTACCAGGGGTGGGAGGGGAGGGGAGGGAACACTGTTAGATAGGTAGAGATAGGTATTGATTTTGGTGAAGAGAAGGACAGTGTACCAAATGTGAGTGATCAACATGGTGGCATTGAGGAAGACAGAGAGAGGTACATGGGGGAGGTACAGACAACAAAGATAAACCCTTCTGCACATTGAATACTGGGTTGTCAGTGAAGGCGAACATGGGTATACAGGTGGATAGATGGGTGGACGGGCTCAACTCTTAGGTATATCTATGAAGTGGAGAGTGTTCCCAAGACCATGTATAGGGTTGGCAGACAATGGTCCTATAAATGTATTTGTATGTTCTGTAAGAATTCCTAGGTAGATAATAGAGCTGACAAGGGATAAGGTTGTAGTCACTTCTTGGTCACAGCCAGCTGCCGAAAGGGATTAAGTAGTTGAACTGGTGGGCGTGGGACCATAGTCGCAGGGGACATCAAGTTCAATTGGCATAACATACTACACAAAACATTGTTCCACCTCCTACTTTGGCGAGTTGCGACTGGGATCTTAAAAGCTTGCAAGCAGCCATCTAGATGCAATGATGGGTCTCTCCTCATCCAGAGCAAAGAAGAATGAAGAAAACCAAGATTCAAGAAAACAATTAGTCTAGAGACTGGTACACCATGTGATCCTCAGCCTGTACGACTATGAGACCAGGAGAACTAGATGGTCCTTGGCTACCACTGTCAGCCACTCAGAGGAGGGGAGATCCTGGATAGAGAGGGAGAATGATGTGCAATAAAACTCAAAATCATTTGGTGGGCGGGGAGGTGGTTTGGCAACGACCAGGTTTCCTGGTCTGATAGAGCCTGGTGGAACCACTGAGACTGTGGCCCCTAGCTGCCCTTCAGGTCTGGAATTGAACCCACCCCTGTGGCTTCCAGCCAAATGAAAGACAGGCATATGAGTTGAACATTTACCTGAGGTAGATACACTCCTTGGAGAGAACAATCTTGGGAGAATAGGACAGAGAGACAGCTCAGGGGGTGGAATGCATGGAGGGAGGGACACAGGGAAGAGGGTAACTGTGGGAAGGAAGTGGGAGGGGAGCTGTTCCTTTGGGGTAAATTGTAGTCAGTGTCATGAGACAAAGTGTATGTGAACTGCTGTATGGAAAGTGAATTTGCTCTGCAAACTTTAACCCAAATCACAATTTAAAGAAAAAAGTCAAGGAAACGTTTATATATGGAAGGAAATTTTCTTTGTTAGTTACCAGAGGTGGGAGGCGAGGGGAGAGAACACTGCAAAGAAAATAAAATAAATAAAAATAAAAAATAAATCAGTAGGGGGAAAAAAAAGTAAAGGGCCTCCTGGAGACACAGTGCCTGATGCTTTGGGGCAGGGTTGGCCCAGGTGATGTGCTCTCACTTGGTCTGAAGAGGTGAGGAGGGTTGTTCAACTCAACTCCATGTTTCCCCATCCAGCCTGGAGACGACATTGTCTTAATGGCCGAAGCTCTGGAGAAGCTCTTCTTGCAAAAAATCAATGAATTGCCCACTGAAGAGACTGAGATCCTGATCGTCCAGGCGAAAGGACGAGGCCGTGGGAGGAAAGAAACAGGTGGGTGTGGAAATAAGCTGTGTTTCTCCTGGGCCTTTGCCCCTTTCAGGGGCTCTAGTGGTGCAGTGGTTGAAGCATTGGGCTGGCAACCAGAAAGTCGGTGGTTTGAAGCCACCAGACACTGGGAGAAAGATGAGGCAGTCTGCTTCTGTAAAGATTTACATCCTTGGAAACCCTGTGGGGCAGTTCTACTCTGTCCTGTAGGATTGCTATGAGTCAAAATCGACTCAATGGTAGTGGGTTTGGTTTGGGGCTTTTTGCTCCTGTCCCAAGTTTGGTGATGTGGCCACAGTGTATCTAGACTGCCAGGGTATATTTGGACACAGTGGGGTTTGTTTAGTTGGGGGCTACCCATAGAGTCACTGACCATGGGACCTCTCCTGAGTAGATATGATAAGGCCTTTCCATTGTAGAGGGGGAGTCCTGGGATGGTATGAATAGTAAACACGTTTGGCTGCTAAGCAAAAGATTGGAGGTTTGAGTCCATTCAGAGGTTCCTTGACAAAAAGTCCTGATGATCCCCTTTGACCAACCAGCTACTGAGAGCCCTGTGGAGCGCGGTTCTAACTCTGACACACAGGGCATCACCAGGATTCAGATCAACTGGGTGTTTTGTTTGTTTTTGGCTTTTAAGGAGTGTTGGTGGACTTAGGTTCTTTAGAAAGGACACAGACCTATTTCAAAGTACTTTTTAAGTGACTTGAATTCTTCATCCCACCAGTGCTAAAGATGGTCTTTGCCTTTACATTGCAGAAAAAGACATTAACCTGACCAAAAGTAATTGTAGCCAGTATCTCAGCCGATCCTGGCAGTTTGGGGCCCACTCCTTTGAGGTGAGGTACCTGAATGCACTTGCATCAGACCCACACCTCTTCATTGCTGCTGTCCCTTCAGAAGTTTGTCTCGTACTCGATGCTTTTGACATGGGGTTCCCCAGGTCATCTGGCTGCAGTAGCTCAGAAAATCAAATGGCTCTGGTGCAGGCAAGTTGTGAGCAGCTGCCTTCTGTGGTTTCTGATCCACACGGCAGAGGGGTGGTGGCTGCACACAGGACCAGGGTGTGGCTTGTTTGCTATCCCAGAGTGTCTTTCTCTTCATCTCGTCTCTGTGCTGGGCTCAGAGTCTGTTGGGAAGCTAGGGTGGAGGAGGCAGGGTTGCAGGCTAGAAAGTGAGATGGCTAGGCAAGTATCAAGGGGTGGCCAAGGAGCAAGTTCACTTGGCAGCCCTTGGCTGTTTTGCATGTTGAGAAACTGACCCCATCTACCTAGCCAAGGCTTTTGTTTTAGCAGGAGGCCCCTCCCTGAGACCAGAGGTATGGTCAGCTCACGGGCCATGTGGCAGTTCCTCTGCTTAGTCTCTGGGAGCAGTGCCCAGTGGTGGGAGTGGTGACCCAGTGAATCCAGTAGAAGGAACAGCAACACTGTCTGTCTGTCTCTCTCTCTCTCTCGGCTGGGAGAGCCATAGGGGCGGTTGCTTTTCCAGGACACTGGGCGTCTGGGTGCTCGAGTGTGCAGGCGATGGCAACCATCTGTTTAGGCCTGTCTCTAGTCCCCTGTGTGCATGGCATAGCCATGGGCACAGTAGTGTCCAGCGTTGGAGCTGGCTGGGTATGCCCAGTGGCCGTTTGATGCTCAGGCTCACCTGTTGGCTATGAGGAGTCCTCTTGCACCAGTCACCAAGGACACCAGTTGCCCAGTTTCTCCTGGGGCCCAGGTGGGGCCTGCCAGCTTCCAGAAGCTTCAGCAAGGCTGAGAAGCACCTCACAGGTGGTGCTTCTGGAATGAGGACAGCTTGGCTGGGAGCTCCTGGGAGCGTTTCCTCCACTCTCAGCCTCAGCCCAGGTGCCAGCACCCAGCTGGTGCCCTGCACCAATCAGGCCATCATGCTTGCTGAGAGGGTCTCTGCCCCGAGCTAGGCACTGTGACAGGACACCCCAAAGTGTGAGTCGCAGATGGAGCAAGCCCTGCTTCTTGGGGCAAGGGGTCAGGCCAGATGTGTAGCACAAGAGCTGCTGAGGGCTCTGTCTCTGGCGGTCAGCTGGTGCAGGGTGGGCCTTGTGAGATTGGCTGGAGACAGCTCTTCACTGCCTTCCCTTTCTCTATCCTCAGGGACGGCAAAGCCTGGCGTCTCCACGGTACCAAACACGGCGCCAGCATTGACGCCTCCACACACCCAGACTCCTCAGCAGAACCCTCCGTCTGTGCAAGCCACACCCCACACCTTCCCTGCCGTTACCCCAGACCTCATTGTCCAGACGCCAGTCATGACAGTGGTGCCGCCCCAGCCGCTGCAGGTGCCCCCACCGGTGCCACCCCAGCTCCCTCCCCCTCCCACACCGGCCCCCCAGCCTGTGCAAAACCACCCTCCCATCATCGCAGCCACCTCGCAGCCAGTAAAGGTGAGTGTCACCCCTGCTGTGCAGGTGGGGAAGGGGACTTAGCCTGGGCTGCACGGAGCCTGTGGTGCTTTGAATGGGAGTGGGTGTTTTGGGGAGTCCACTGTGTTTAACAGGAGCTCTGGTGGTGCAGTGGTTGAGATATTCTGCTGCTGACTGGAAGGTTTGCAATTTGAACCCACCAGCTGTTCCTTAGGATAAAGATAAGGCAGTCTTGCTTCCTTAGCCTTGGAAACCTTATGGGGCTGTTAATAAGTCTGGCCACAAGGCCACATCATGTGCCACCTCCAGAGTTTCTCCTGTTTCTGATACAAAGCATAGTGTC
Organism: Orycteropus afer afer; assembly: GCF_000298275.1. Lineage (NCBI taxonomy): Eukaryota > Metazoa > Chordata > Mammalia > Tubulidentata > Orycteropodidae > Orycteropus > Orycteropus afer. The sequence continues at coordinate 756,835 of NW_006922359.1, forward strand.
TGTGGTTGCTATCTGAGTACCCTCTGGGGTACCCAGCAAGCTGAGCGGCAGAGCTGGACCCTAAGGCCCCCAGCTCTCAGCAGACAGTGACTTTTGTAGGCCTGTGGCTCCAGACACAGCTTCTGTAGCCAGCTGTGCTGTCCCTGCCACAGATGGTCCTGTCCCATCTGCAGAACAGGGTGTAGGGAGAGGGCCCCTGTTCTCAGCCTTGGACCTGTGTCCAGGGAGTCCGGATCTCAGTCAGAGATGGGGGACACCCCAGGTGCAGCTCTGCAACTGCTGCCCCACTGACCCTGGGGCACCTGTGCTCTCCACAGACGAAGAAAGGGGTAAAGAGGAAAGCAGACACCACCACCCCCACCACCATCGACCCCATCCATGAGCCACCCTCATTACCACCGGAGCCCAAGGCCACTAAGCTGGGCCCACGGCGAGAGAGTGGGCGGCCCGTGAAGCCCCCGAAGAAGGATGTCCCCGACTCGCAGCAGCACCCGGCACCTGACAAGAGCAGCAAGGTCTCGGAGCAGCTCAAGTGCTGTAGCGGCATCCTTAAGGAGATGTTCGCCAAGAAGCATGCAGCCTACGCCTGGCCCTTCTACAAGCCTGTGGACGTGGAGGCACTGGGCCTGCATGACTACTGTGACATTATCAAGCACCCCATGGACATGAGCACAATCAAGGTGGGGCTTCCCCCAGGCTGGGAGGGGGCCTGGCCAGGGCGGATGGGAACTTGAACAAGGAGCTGTCTGGGCTTCTCCACCTGCCTGGAGGAGCCCAGCACCCCCTGCTGGGGAGAGTAGGGCTTTGTTTCCAGGCCATGCATGCACTAGGGAATTTGAGTTATGGCAAAGTAAAGCAAGCCCTCTGATCGGGCCTAGCACCCCAGCACCTTGCATGCAGTGGACACTCCAGGAGAACAGAAGCTGGTGGTCACACCCTCACCCTGTGTCAGGGAGATGACCCTTGTGGTCTCCCCTCTTTGAGAGATGACAACTAGGGCTGGCACTGTAACTGCATCCTCATAACCAGGCACATGGAAAGAGCTGGTGACTAGGATGAGAACTCAGTGCTGTCTGTTTGAGATTTTCTGTGCATATTCACAGCAGATGGGGTGGGTTCCTTTGGCCAGTGCCATGTTTTGGGTCTGCCCAGATCAGAATGGGCTTAACACCCCTACTTTGCAGTGCTGGCCTAGGCAGTACCTCCTACACGAAGTGGGTAGGTTTGGGGGCACCAGTTCCCAGCCCTGAGGCTTGCTTTTGAGTGTGGCCTTTTCCACCTGACACTGAGAACTTGGGTGACCCGAGAAGCGTGTTTGCTCCCCCAGGCAGCCCTCACTGGTCCTGCCATCCCTGGGACAGGCTTGCATGGCTAACAGGCCTGGTCCTATCTTCCCAGTCTAAACTGGAGGCTCGCGAGTACCGCGATGCTCAGGAATTCGGTGCCGACGTCCGATTGATGTTCTCCAACTGCTACAAGTACAACCCTCCTGACCACGAGGTGGTGGCCATGGCACGGAAGCTCCAGGTGAGGCTCTAGGTGGGGACTAACTTTGTCTTTACCACTTGCTTTGTTAAAGCACCATGTCGCTTTGGAAAAGCGGTCTCAACTTGGGATGAAGTAGAAAAGCCAGGGGTTGTAAACAAGTGATTTGTTCTGCTGGTCTTAGGTGTGTGTGTTTTACCCCGTCCCACAGTTACTCGTCTTTGGCAGGAGGAGAGTGTTGTGTGTAGTCAGGGCCTTTCTTCAAAACAGGATTGTCTCAGGTTGGCAAAGGGCATCCTTTGTCACAGTTGCTGTGATGGAGCCTCTGAATCTTTCATTGCTAGACAGTCTGTCCAAGTGCTTTCAGGGTGGGGAGGTTATAGGACACACACATCAATCACTTCCCTTTTTTTTTAAATATATATATATATAAATGGAAAATCACATACCCAACATCATGAGTGGTTCTCTTTGGATAATAAGGTTGAGGGTTAAAAATTTTGGAGAAAAAAGTCAGTATTTGGTATTTTAATAATTCTCTTTTTATTCTTTGAAATTGTACATGGAGTCCAGTCTTGTCTCCTTGAGGCTTGCTTCTGTTCCAAGGTCAGAGCAGACCATGGGCTGGGCTCTGCCATCCAAGGCACGAGCACCCTGGGTCTAGGATGGGGGGACTGCCTACTGTTTCCCCACCCCCATTTTCACTGCAACCCATGAAGTGCCTCCAGAGCAGAAAGGGAACACTGGTGAAGACTTTGGCCACGGTGGGGCTGTGCCTACCCAGTACACTGGCTGCTGCCACCACACTGTCCAGACTTACTGCCCCAGTGCCTCCTACTTCTTTCCCAGAGACAGGGTGTGGCCACCTCAGTTCCTGCAGCTGGCCCAGAGGACGTATCCCTCAGCTCAGGGTGGGAAAAGTGCTCCCCAATGCAGGGAGTCCGTAGGCTCTTGTTCCTACGGGCCTCATTCTTGTTGTGGGTGCCCACTCAGACTGGAAATGCTTATTTCTGCTATTAGGTTCAGTTTCATTTTCTCCAGGACTTTTCTTGGTGAAGCTGGAGGGGTGCTCAGTTTGGTGCTGCCTGTGCCTGCCTTCACAAAACTGCCTGTCACCATTAGCTGCATGTCCTTTGCTTTTTGCATCATTTTACTGCAATTTTTATTAAGGGTCACCAGGTGGCAGTGTTGCCCTCACAGTCGCCCCTGAAAGAGAGGAGTGGCTATTTTGCCTAAGGCATTTGACTGCTAGCCACCAGCCACTCCTGGGAAGGAAGGTTGGGCAATCTACTTCCCTTATGATGCCACCTTGGAAACCCAAGGAGGGGTGGCTGTGAGTCAGATCCGACTCCACGGCAGTGCACTGTGTTTGTTCGTTGCTTTTTATTTGTCATGCTGAAAACAGCCATCAAAAACAAATTCTCTGCCAGCAACCAAGATTGCTATTTTGAGCTATTTTATTCAAGAAGAAAAAAGGAACAAACAGCTTCTAGTATCTTTTAGCTCTTGTTGGAAATGCTGTAACCAAAGAAAAAACCCACTGCCGAGTCATTTCTGACTCATAGCGATGACTCCTTGGGTTTCTAAGGTGGTATCTCTTTGGAGGTAGATTACCCACTTTTTCTTCTGAGGAGTGGCTAGAAATCCTGTAGCTGCCTTTTTATCCCGGAGCCTTCACCCTCCAACAGAGGTTTATGGTGGTTCATTTTTAGGCTTTTTGTGCGGTTGTCCTCCTGTGGGAGTGAAGCAGGCCTGCCTTAGGGGGTGGTTTACAAATGGCAGGACCTTTCAGTGGTTACCACCTTAGCCTCCTGTGCTGAAGGGTTTGTTTGTAGGCATTGACTCCAGATGCCAGGCTGGACCAGGCACAAGGGCCCCCGGGTCAGATAGGGGCAAGGCTGGGTCTGCTGTGTGTGCCTGGGGAGGGTCCAGGAGCTGACTGGGCTACACCATGTTATAAATTGCAGCATCACCTCATATGCCATGAAGAAAGAGATATCTGTCCCAGCGGCAGAGCTGGTTCATAAGAGCCTTCTGCAGGCCTTCTTGTTGGAAGAAAAAAAGCCTACTTTCTACCAAGTCAGTTCCCACTCCTCATAACTCCCCATGAATGTCAGGGTAGAACTGTGTTCCATGGAGTTTTTGGTAGCTGGTTTTCTGAAAGTAGATCAGCAGCCCTTTCTTCTGAGACACCTCTAGTTAGACTTGAACCTCCAGCCTTTCAATTAGCAGCCAAGGGCATTCACTGTTTGTACAGTCCGGGGACTCTTTGTCAGGAAGGCCAGCATAGTTGTGGGCTTTGTTTTTCCTCAAGTCCCAAGCATCACTGTGGTGTAAAGAGCCAGCTCGCTGCAGGGTGGAGTGGGGGCCAAGCCCCAGCCCCTGTGCTCGTCTCTTGAGCACTTTTGAGGCCTGCTGTGCCCAAGGACTGGGACTTACCTGGAAGCTTCTGTGGAAAGGAACCTATTTTGTCTCCCTTTTCCAGGCTCTCGATTCCGGGCTTTTAGAAAATCCACAGATACCACCATGATCATGAAGCCAGCACAAACTTGTGGGTTTGAGGTCTCCTTGGGGGCAGAGACTTGCTGTTGGCCTCCGCTCTGTGTGTTCTGCTTTGTAGTGAATAAGGGAGTAATTTAGAAAGCATGTTAGCAATTGCAGCCCATATTGGTACCAGATTAAGAAGCAATGTGAATTCAAGGTGGATTGCGGTGATTTTTACAGAAGGAAAAGAAACTGAAAAGTGCATTGGGATCCTGCATACAGCATCAGAGGCAGGGAGTATTTAATGGGGGGTGTCCATGTCTGTGTGTGACTGTGTGTGTGTACGTGTGTGTTTATCTATGTGTGACTTTGTGCGTGCCTATACGTCTACCTGTGTGTGCATGAGTGTCCATCTTCCACTCATAGCTGTGTCCCTAGCACCTGACCCCTGCTCTTCCCCCACCCAAGCTTTGCACCTTGGGTGTGGCTAAGCCCTGGAGCAGTCTGGTGGAGCTAAGGGGAAGCTGGTTGGGCTGCCCATTCTCGGGGGTCTTGGGGTCTTCAGACACTGCATCGTACCTTCAGCATCTCTTTCCCATGTGAATCTGATGCAGCCTAGGCTGAGTGACTGGTCATCATCCCAGTGAAGACAGGTTCTTGTTTGGTGATCATTTGGGTTTGCAGAGGAGCATGATGTAACCTAGACTTATTGGCAGAGGGGATAGTGGTCACAGGACACGCAGAAGAGGCTGGCCCAGGGTAAGACCACTGCTGTCATCTGCTAGCCTTGGGATTACGATTACCCTTAGAGAGGATGGCTTAAGCCCTTCACATTCCCTGCAGATGCTGGGGTCCACCTATTGTCACCGTCTTCTTACAGCCAGCTCTTCGCAGTTCTCCGTATTCGTTGTCTCTGCCCTCTCTGGCCTGGGCCTACAGTGTCCTCACTGGCCCTTCCACTACCTATAGCCAGACGAAGCGCCTGGGCCCTGTGCCACCTCTCCTCCCCTTCTGCCCTTCATAACCCTCTTCCCTGGCCCTGCCTTCTCAGCCACCTGCAGGAGGAGGGCCCTTGGAGGTAACCCTGCTTGTCTGGCCCTCAGCTCTCAGTTTATGGCTGCTGATGGGTCTCCGTATTCTTCTCCACTGGACTGAGAGCTCTTAGAGGCAGAGGACATGTCATCTGGCAGCCACAGCAGAGTGCTTGGTAGATGCTTGTCTGCCTCGTCCCTAAGAAAGGTTTTCCTGCAGCAGCCTTGGTCTCGTGGACATGGGTCTGGAGAGCATTTCCAGAGTCAGGGATGGACCCAACCCCACAGCTGGGTAAGGCCAGGGAGGCAGCATCCGCCCCATGCTGGCCTATCCCTCCCCACCCTCCTCCTGCAGATGAATGCAGTGTCTTCTTTGCCCTAGACTTTGTTGGGCCCCATCTTCTGCGTGTTGCTGTTTGACCCTGGGGCCTGGGAGCGCTGGCTACCCCTGCTGCGCACTCTGTAGGGGACGGGAAGGAGTCTTTTTCTCGTGGCAGGGGCAGTGTAGCCAGGGCAGCCTACTCTCTGGCCCAGGAGGAGAGTGGTTACCTCCCAGCAGCCCCAAGCACCTGGCACTGCCTCTGGCCTTCTCCCTTCCTGAAGTCCTGAGACACTGTCAGGCACAAGTCTCCCCTAAGCTGAACCCCTCACCTCAGTCGTTCCTTAGCCTATGGCTGGGTTTTGCTGCTGGTGTGACCCCCTTCCTCCTGGACCTCCCTCCTGGCAGCCTGGGCTCAGGGACTGACCTGATCACACTAAACATACTTACTCTTCTAGAACTCGATCAACAAAATCACCATGGAGAAAAGTCCTGGCTGGCACTGTGCTGCCACCTTTGGTCTATACCCCAGGGGGCTTGGAAGGGTATAGTAGGGGAGAGGGGAGACCTCACCAGACTCTCATGGAGACGTGACTGCTCTCAGAAGTGTGCCGGCTAGGCCGCCTCTGTCTGTGCATGACCATGCTGACCAACTTAGTCCAGGCTCCATTGGGTTCCTGTAGTCCTGGGAGGAGCTGGCCCATTTTTTCCACCACTGTTCTCCAGCCTGAATCATCACTGGGTTGATACTTTTAGACCCTGCCCACTTCTGTCTGACTTCTAGTTCGGTATCGGAGAGACTCTTGGGTCCTCTGCTCTGTTGGCTGCTGTGCCCAGGGTGCCCCCTCCCTCATGTTAGCATGGGTGGGCAGGGGCCCAGGGGCTGTCTGGGCCAGTCATCAGGGACTTCAGCAGGTCAGCTCTCTTGTTCAGTGTTGAGAGCCCTCACCTGGGCTTGTCCCTAGGGAGGGAGTAAGTGAGGCGACCTTCAAGGGGGGCTTCCTGTCATGGAAAGCTGGGCCATGGTCCTCACAGGCATGACACCCCACCCCCCCAGGACGTGTTTGAGATGCGCTTTGCCAAGATGCCGGATGAGCCTGAGGAGCCCGTGGTGGCTGTGTCCTCACCAGCTGTGCCTCCTCCCACCAAGGTGGTAGCCCCACCCTCATCCAGTGATAGCAGCAGCGACAGCTCCTCAGACAGTGACAGTTCCACTGACGACTCTGAGGAGGAGCGGGCCCAGCGCCTGGCCGAGCTCCAGGAACAGGTGAGGCTGTCCTAGGCCCCTGGCCCTGGGCTATGGTAGTCGCCCCTCAGTGCTATATTCCAAGTTCCCACCCCTCTGAGGCTTGGACCTCTCTGCTGGACAAGTGTTGTGTTGGTTTCATATGTGGGTGGGGGGGTTTCATACATGCTGGGGGACAGTCTTCTCTGAGCAGAAGAGAAACTTCTGGGTCCTCAGCCCAAGAAAGGAGGGGGCAGGACCAGAATATCTGTCTTTCCTGAGGTCACTTGCCTGCCTTCCTACTCAGCCCCTTCAGGACCCTTTCAGGGTGACCATTGGGCTCAGTACCTTGTTCTCACCTTTGGAGCCCAGGGCATTGGTGGGCACTGAGCTGAGAGGCCTCCTGCATTCCCCACCCATGCTCCATGCCCCCTACCTTGGCCCCACTTTCTGGGTGCCAGAGGAGCTGATCTTGGAGGTCTCCCCACAGCTCAAAGCCGTGCACGAGCAGCTAGCAGCCCTTTCCCAGCCCCAGCAGAACAAGCCAAAGAAGAAGGAGAAAGACAAGAAGGAAAAGAAGAAAGAGAAGCACAAAAAGAAAGAGGAAGTGGAGGAGACGAAAAAGAGCAAAGCCAAGGAAGTCCCTCCCAAGAAGACCAAGAAGAACAACAGTAGTAACAGCAGTGCAAGGTCTGTGCCTCCCACTGGTGGTTGGGGGGCCTCTCTGGAGGCCAGTTGATTGCACACAGGCCTAGCCACCCTCCCCTCCCCTTCCTCTATGAGCCTTTTGGCAAAGGAACATGGTGCCCATGACCAGGGCACTGGGGAAGTGGTCCCTGTGGTCCAGGGGAGCCCAAAGCATGCCACCTAGGGCCACAATGCAGTCGGCCATATCCCCCCCCTCCCCAATTTGGGTGGCCTGCTTGTTGTCTGCAACAGATGCTTCCTAGGCACCCACTGTTGGCACCTTGGTTCCCTAAAGCCACACTAGTGGGTAAGTGGGAACATCCTGGGGTGGTGCTTGTTATTTTCTGTTGAGTTGGACCCGACTCATAGCAACCCCTCCTTGGGTTTCTGAGGCGGTATCACTACAGAAATAGACTGCCCAACCTTCCTTCCGAGTAGTGGCTGGTGGGTTTGAACCACCAGCCTTCTGGTTAGCAGTCAAGTACTGTAGGCATTATGCTACCATAGTTCCCACATCCTGGGGAGAAGGGGCTTATCCTGATGGCATCTGCATCATCCCCCTGCAGCAAGAAGGAGCCGGCGCCTGTGAAGAGCAAGCCACCACCGGCATATGAATCTGAGGAGGAGGACCGCTGTAAGCCCATGTCCTACGAGGAGAAGCGGCAACTGAGCCTGGACATCAACAAGCTGCCCGGCGAGAAGCTGGGCCGTGTGGTGCACATCATCCAGTCACGCGAGCCCTCACTCAAGAACTCCAACCCTGATGAGATCGAGATCGACTTTGAGACCCTGAAGCCATCAACACTGCGTGAGCTGGAGCGCTATGTCACTTCTTGCTTGCGCAAGAAGAGGAAGCCCCAAGGTGCGTGGGCCCAGCCTTCCTCCTCGGCATGGTTCTGTGGGCATGCAGTGTTTTCTGTGGGCTTTTCTAAAAGATGCCACCTGTCCCCTCGATCTGGAAAATCCCCTGAGGGTGGAACCATGGGCCCTGATTTTATCTCGGGCTCTGAGCAGCAGTGTCTTCCCTCATGCTGTTGCCCACTTCTTTCAACTCTTAGAGCCACAGCTAGGAGGGAAGGCAGGTCTGTGCTGTCGCAGACAGCAGTGTAGACGGCAAGTTCAGCTGGAACGGAATGTGGCTGCCGGCCTGCTCTCGTGTGGTCAGCTGTGTGGCTCCCCGCCCTGAAAAGGTCTTCAGGCCCCTCATTGTTACCATCAATGTCTTGGCTTCATGTCAGGTGCCTAGCCCAGGCTGACTCTGTTGTTTTGGGGCCCGCCCTAATATGGGCAGGTGTACCCTGCCTGGCAAACGGGGTGTCGCATTGGTGCTTTCCTGCCTTGCCCTGTCTTGGTGTCATATTCCCTGAACCTCTCTCTGGATGCAGCCAGAAGAGTGGCTGAGAGCCCAGGCCCCACACCGAAGCACCAGTGTTAGGAAATGTTTCTCCAGCCTGTCTTTCAGGTCTGACATGCCCTACAGGGAAATGAGTGGGTCTTGAATTCTTCTGTAGGCCACATTTTTGGAATAACATGTGGCCATCTAGGCTGTCACCTCTGGGAAGAATGAGGCCAGGTGGGGTTTGGGGTGCCAGCTTCCTTGAGGCTGGATGGGCTGCAGTGGCAGGCCCTGTGTCAGCAGCCCTGTGCTCCCATTGCAGCAGAGAAGGTGGATGTGATCGCCGGCTCCTCCAAGATGAAGGGCTTCTCGTCCTCAGAGTCAGAGAGCACCAGTGAGTCCAGCTCCTCTGACAGCGAAGACTCCGAGACAGGTCAGGTGGCTCGTGTGTGAAACACCATCTCCCTTTGACCTGCCATACCCTCCGTCCACCCACCTGCTATGTTAACCTTCGAATTGGGGACGGGGGCGGCCTTGCACCCTCTCTAGCAGTTACCCTTACTCTCCCCAAATGCTACCTGGGCTGGGTCATCCAAAGGACTGGATGGTGAAGGGGTTGGGGGATAGGGTGTGCAGGCTGAGCGAGCCCAGGTGCTGGTGTTGCCCGTGGTGTGCCCCTCCCAGCTGTTAACCCCAGTGGGTGCACATGTCCCTATGGTGTCCCCAAACCACAGTCCATGTGGTGTGGACACAGGCAGGCCTGCTCCACCCCAGGATGTGCTACTCTCAGCTGCTTCTTATTCTGCACACGTGGACACTGGTGCTCTGTGCCCCTCACAGTCCCCCTCCCATGAGCTCTGCCCACTCAGGGCCCCTATTGTGAGCAGCAGCTGAGGTGGTGGGGGATAGGAGCAGAGTGAGACTCTAGAAGCCTCATGGGAGTCTGTCCTCCAGCATTTTCCTTGTTATACTTAGGGGGCACAGATGCTAGGACTGGCCAGTGGGGGTGGGAGTGGGGGTAGAGAAGCCCGAGGACCTACCTGCCCCATCCAGTGAGGAAGCAGGCGGTCTGTGTTTGGGGTGAACCAGAGCTGTCTAGGGAGTGCATTTAGGTCAGACCACATGGAAGCAGGCAACAGGCAGGTGGAGTATGGGGAACCATAGTAGGGATGGGATTCCTGGCAGGACCCACTCTGGTATTCTAGTGGAAGTAAACAGTAAACCTGCGTCAGCAGTTTGATAAAACTTTGATGTGAGTGTGGCACAAGGTCAGAGTCACTTCCTGTAGCCTGGTGCTGGGGGCCACACACAAGGAGGGACGTGGGGAGGGAGGCATGTGCGTGGGAAGTACAGATGTGCCTGGGCTGAGTGTTGGCAAGTCCCTTTCTCCCCTCCACACTCTGCAGAAAAGTGACCTCATGGGTGATGGGCTCCAGAGAGATGAAGTTCATTAGCCCAGGTCTGTCCTGTATTTATTGTGTGCCTGCTGTTTGCCAGTTTGGGCCTCAGGCCACCATCCCCACCCCCACCAGGTCCCTTGTGACTGCTGTGTCTGCTGCCAGCAGGGGGCGCCTCACCCTTGCTGAGGGGAATGGCCGTATTCTTTGACCCTATTAACATTCTCTGCATCAGGAGCAGCCCAGTCACGGTTGGCCACCTCTGGTTGCACCTTCTTATATTTTTTGTAGACTGCTTCTGCCAGGGTTTCTACGGCCTTTCTCCTCAGGACCTAAAGCTGACACTGCCTAGGTCACATCGTGACCTGTTGTGGGGGCCCTGAGCCCCTCTGAGGTGCAGTGTGCACGTGCTCAGGTGGGAGTTCTGGGAGCAAGCTCCCCTCCCCTATCCCTCCAGCCAGCCCACCTGCCCATGGGTTGGCCATGAGGCATCGCCAGCCACTCTGCCGCCGAGATTTTTTTTTCTTCATTTTTTTCCACTTTTCCTCCTTTAAAGTACGGGACAAGATTGTGCAACAAGTAACCCGAGAGCCCTGGGAACAGCTGTTCTGGCGGGAAGGAGGCAAGATTTACAGTCTTGGTGCCGCCGGCTCCCAGGCTTCCGCTGCTCGGCTCCTCAGCCAGCCCTCCCCATCTAGCACTGACCAGGCTCCCTTTGTCTTCCCCTCCCTCAGTCCTGTCCACTGGTGAGCTCAGCATCCATGGGGGGCCATGCACGTGTGTTAGTGCTGCACCACTCGGATGCTGGTGATCCCAGTGTGCGCACCCAGGCCCTGAGCCAGCTGGCTGTGGCCTCCTGCACTCGATCCCCTGGGCGAGCGGGGCCTGGGGACACACGGCAGACAGACGGATGTGGGTACCAGGTCCAGTGGCCAGCAGCCTCACTTTCTGTGGTGATTATAGGCAGTCCTGCCTGGGGGAGTAGGCAAGCAGAGGACGTGGAACATGGCTCCTCTGGTCTTTCTCCTTGTTCCCATACTTCCGTTGCATAGCTGGAATTCTGAAGTTGCCCATTTCTGTCACCCACACAAGCCAGTTCTACCAGATCAGCCCCAGATGTGGATCTCTGTGGGAAGCTGAACAGAAGGGGGTGTAGAGGGGCCACCAGGTCCTCCGCACCCTTTCTCCCCCTACTCTTGCTCCACCACGTCCTCTGAACGGTGGTCTTTTACTGAGCTTAAAGTATGCTAATACCTTTGCTATTGGAATGGGGAGAGATGAGTTGGACATCCTTGGTCCTAGCTGTCACTAGAGGATGTCTTAGGACCCTTCTCTCCAGCTCTGACCTCATCCTGTCAGATGAAGTCCTGGATGGGAGGCATAGCTCGAGCCCCTCACGAGAGCCCTGGGCACCTGGGGCAGGTGGGCACCAGGAGGTGCGGGGATCTGGGCCTGGCCTGCTGTACTGTTGGCAGCAGCACACACTCAGCTATTTTCATCTCCTGGTTTCCTTTTCCCAGGATTGGAGTGTGTGGGTGTTTCTTAATAGCTCTAGGGGAAAAAGGAATGCTTCATGTTTTGGAAAGATCCTGGGCTTGAAAGTGCAGACAGAGGCCACGGGCGGACCTTCTCACTAAACAGGCCGCCTCAGCCTCCCACCGGGGTCTGAAGAGCCTGTTCCCAGCCTGACTTGGGCCTGCCTGCTGCTCTGCAGTGGGGGCCAAGTCCTGGGGAGAAAAGGAAGAGATCTGGAAGGCAGGGTGCAACATGCACACATAAGGGGTTCTGGCGGCTTGGGGACCAGGTCCAGCCCCTCCGAACGTAGCCCGAGGAGGAGGCCAGCCCAAGGGCACCTTTGCCATCAGAAGGTCTGAGGACATGGGAGGACCGGTGCAGTGGTTTCATCAGTGACTCTAAACCAAATGTCTGCTCTGTGCAGGGTGGCCACTGTGGGATGCCCATGGACAGAAAGCAGGTCTCCTCCTTGACTCATTCCTTCCCCCTTTCCTCACCAGCATGTGTGGCCGGTGCCTCCTCTTCCAGCTTGTGTTCTTGGTCCTAGGGCTCTGGAGGAGGGCCGACTGGCCTCTAGGTCTTTCCCTCCCTCGGCTGGAGGTCCAGCTCTCAGAACCTCCCCCCTCTAGGGGCTTGGCTTGCTCCTCCTACCTGAGCCCCACCCCCTCCCTGGGGCTACTGCCCTAGTAGGGCCTGTGCAGAGCTGGTTCTTCAGGAAGGAGAGTGAGGGGGCGGGGGTGCCTCTCAGAATTCAGAGGAATTTTGATAAACGGAAATGCCAGCATCACACTGTGCGAGTCCATATGGAACTCATTACAGAAGCCGTTGTTCTGTTAGAATCACAAACAGGCGCAGGATAGTTCTGGAGAAGTCCGCACACAGCACGCTTTCTAGGGGAAGTGGGTGTGCGCAGTGCCCTCCCACGGGATGCAGCTTTACCCCCTGGTTCTCTGTGTCCCACGGGCACAGGAGGCCGGCCAGCCACAGCTCTTGGTTCTTGTGACTGATTGAGCGGAACATTCCACACCATCTCTCTCACACTGGTTTCTCTCTCCCTCTATGTAGGTCCTGCCTAATCATTGGACACGGACTCTTAATAAATCGGTCTTCAGTTCCAGATTCCTTCCCAGCGAGCTATAGCTTAAGTCCATTTTCTTCCGTGAAAGGGACAGGACTCCACCAAGTCACGCACCCTGAGAGCCTTGGGGCTGTCCCCAGGGGGGGTGCTAAGTCATGCCCAGCAGTGCTCGCCTGTCCCTCTCCAGGAGGGCTGCCACAGGCCCCCTGGGCCCTCCAGGGTCGAGACTGCCTGACTGTAGTGCCCAGCCCACTGTGGGGCCTCGGGGCAGGGCAGCTTCCAAGGGCGGTGCAATCCCCCTTGCACACGTGAGGTGTGCTGCCCAGGTGCAAAGTGTGTTCTCTTCACCTTCCTTCTTTCCCGGGACTCTGGATCCTCTGCTCCTTCCAGGACTTGCAGTGACATTAGCCAAGGAGAGCTTTTGTTCAGCCTAAGGAAGAACACGCTAGAGCTTTCCCAGATGAGGCCTGCTGGCACCCGAGGGCTTCCCTCTGCCCTGCCAGGGTCACTCAGCTGCAGGGCTCCCCGGCTACAGCCAGCTCTCGGCTCCTGGAGGCTTCTTCCATCTTCTTTGCCCAGTGCATTTCCGGAAGCTTGAGCTGCCTGCCCCTCTTCTTTGACCTCTTCCCTGATCACATAGGGAGAGGTCCCTGTGCTGCTTCCCCAGACTTAGAAGAGGCCTGCACCTCCTCGATGAGGCATCAGGAGGCAGGGGCTGCCAGGTGGGCCCATGGGGTGGGTGCTGGGGGTACCATGCAGCCAGCTGACCTTGGGCTGCTGTCTCCCCTCCCAACAGGGTTGGGGTCTGCCCCCAACTAGTGGGCCCTGGACCTGTGGGCAGATGTCAGTGCCCTGGGACCTGCCCCAAGGCTCTGCTGCGGGTTTTGCCAGTAGGCACATCTTCGGTCTGGAATAGTTACAGTCACCAAAGGGAGAGGGCAGGCCAGGGTGGTCACTTTTTCCAAGTGGCATCGAATGGGCCGTTTTACTCTAAAAATAAACACCAGCCCATTTTTGGTCACAAATCCAGCATCATGGCAGAAAACCGCGTGACGCACATAGTCTACTGAGAAGCATATCCGTGTCGGGGTGCGTTTCCTTCTTACGTGCAGTCTGCGTGCACACGCACCGCCCTTCTCAAAGGCCATCACCTCATGGGGCCGAGGGCTGCCTAGGGGGCATTGCTCCGAAGGCAAGCCTACCCCCCTCTTCCCAGCCGGTCTCTGCCCAACCCTGCCTAACCTTCACCTTGACCTTAGTCAAACTCCCAGTTCCCAGGCAAGCTTTGTTGGCCAGACAAGCTATTTTGAGCTGCACTTTGGCCTGCGCCTGGCTCTTCCCAGTGCAGAACAGCCAGGCCCAGAGCTGCTGCCCAGAGATTCCCACGGGGCCTTCCAGGCCACTGGTGTCTTTCTGGGAAGATTCTGCTGGGTTCTCAGTGTTGGGCTTGAGTCCTGGACCCTACGTGCATCACACAGACTGTAATCCCGGTGGGCCCTGCAGGTCCTTTCCCCTGGCTATTTAGGCCTCATCCTCATCTGCCTGCAGAGAGAGCTCAGAGCCCAGTAACTGGAAGGTTTCTCAGATTTGGGCTGTCACCTGTACCAGGTGCTCCTGGAGCGTGCTGGAGGAGACAGGCCCTGCCACCTCAGGGGGCTGAGCAGTGGGAAGGTTCCCAACACACCAGCTGGGCTGTGGATCACAAGAAGGGCGAGAGGGGGCAGCCAACTCTGGTGACCAGGTCGTCGGACCCTCAGAACCCAGACACCAAGGCTCTCCCAGGCAGCTCAGTTCAGGCCGTGCTCTTCCTCTGCTCTGCCCTCATCCCTCCATCCTCCCCTTCCATCTTGTCCCCTCCTCTGCCCTCCGTCCTGCCCCTCCCCCCTCACTGCTCTGTCCTCCCCACTCCATCCTCTGCCCTGCCCTCACTGCTCTGTTCTGTTTCTTTCACTTTCAGGGGGCTGGGGACAGGGGAAATCAGTGTTTTAATCAAATTTTACAGAAACTTTTTAAATCTTTGTACAATTACATCCTCTGTAAAGCTGAAACTGTGTTGAGTTGGCGATTGTTGTGGAATAAAGATCACACCGTGCTTTGAGGCCATCTTCATGTAACCCGTTCTAGAGAGTTTTGTGGGGGGTTGGGGCTGGCATGGTGTGACGCTGTCGTGGACCTGTTCCCTTCTCGTCCTGTCTTCTTGCTGGGAACCCCAAACTAGCCACGGCCCCACCCTGGAGCCCTTGAACACCACGACCCTGCAGGTCCCACCCGCTTTGTCCCTAGTCTTCTAATCGGTCCTCCACCTCACGACCCTTAATGAGCGATCCCTCCAAACTTGTTACTCCTTCCCCTAGTCGTTTTCCCACTATATGGTGGGTGTCTGGCTGTCGCTTTTTCTGGTCAGACTTCACTGATGGGCCCTGCCTCCTTCCCTCCCTGTCCCCTCAAACTTCCACCCACTGTGTCCTAGACGCCCACTGGCCTCCCCCAGGCCCAGCTATAAGGCATTGGGACTGCATACGACATTCCCCACCCCGTTGTGACCCTGTCCCTACAGATCCACCCAAACTGTCCCCCATCCTGCCCATGAATCTGCTCTTGCCAATGTCAGGCTGCTCCCCAAAGTCCTGAGCCCCATGTCCTGCCTCTCTGGTGGCTAGCCAGGGGCTAGGCCTCTGACCCTGTACCACCTCTCTCCTCACTGCTACCCCTTATGTAAGGACGTGTGTCCATGGCTGCTGAGGTCTTTTGGTGTCTTGTCTGGTGTGGGGTCAGCTCTTGCAGGGCCACTGTCCCTTTAGTGGCATAACTGCACCTTTCCCCGGGTGCCTTGCAGCAGCTCTGATCTGGGGTCGCCTCACCTTGGGTGCAGCGTGGGTTCTTCACCACCAGCAGAGGAGTCGGCATGCCGAGAGGGAGCTCAGGGAACCAGGCAGAGCCTGAGGGGTGGTAGGCCGAACGGTCCTCAAGGTTGGCATGAGTGAAACCTGGTGACTCACCACGTCGAGCTCCTCTCCCTTGACGTTTGGCAAGGGGTTATGACTGACCAAGCTCCTGAACATAGGCCTTGGGGGTGGGGGGACAGATGACACAATCAGCATGTTGGTGTCTGAGTGCTCCTCTCATAAGTGGGCTCACCCTGGGTACGTCTACTCCACTTTGGCACCAAGAGCCAGGGCACAGGCCACCTCTCGCTGCAGTACAGTGCTGTGGAGGTCCCTTGCCTGGGTCCGGCCCGCCTGCAGGAAGGATACTGCTGGCATCACCCCCTCTGCTCGCCAGGGTCAGGGGTGCACCTGCCCCATGAGCGACCCATCACAGGGAGGGGCCTGAGTGCTGGTGGCTCCCTTCCTGCCCTCGTCTCAGGGTCCCCTGGTGGTAAGCATGGCTGACCAGGGTGACCTCCCTTGTTCCACATGGCTGACACCACTGTGTCCCCTTAGCCCTAGCTGGCCCAACTCTACTGCCCCTCGGACAATGAGAAGGAGTGGGCCCTCAAGGTAGTGTAGGTGGCAGCCCTGGCGTCGCCGCTTTTGAGCTATGTGATCCCGGGCAAGTCCTTTAACTTCCCTGAGCCTCACTCTGCTCATCTCTTACATGGTTCTAGAATAAAGCCAGTTGGGCTCAAAGCCCTCAGGCCTCACTGACCAGTGAGTGGGGCAGTCAGGCCTGTTGGGGTCTCCTGGCTCAACCTTTGGGGCCCAGGGGCCACCTTTGTATTGGAGCCAGTGGTGTGTGGCTTAGGGGGACTAGGGGTGTGGCCCCACCAGGGGAAGAGCAAGCAGAAAGGTAGCTGACACATTTTCCCCAGGGACCCTGGGCCAAGCCTGGCCACCCGTATCAGGTCCCTAGTTCCGCTCCAGAGCTTGCTGTCTTGTGTCCCAATCCCCTGTCCTCCCGTATCCTCCCCCCACGTCCACAGCCAGTGAACGCCTATCTTCCCTGAGTCTCACATCTTCTCTTTTTTTCCACAGAATTGGCTCCAAAGTCGAAAAAGAAGGGGCATCCCACACAGGAGCAGAAGAAGGTACATGGGCTTCTTTGGGTTCTTGGGTGTGACCCAGATGGGCTGCCCGTGCCTGACAAGAGCCTGTCTGTCTGTTTGCAGCACCACCGCCGCCACCACCAGATGCAGCAGGCCCCTGCTCCCGTGCCCCAGCAGCCCCCGCCACCATCCCAGCAGCCCCCGCCACCACCCCCAGCTCAACAGCAGCCGACAGCCCCGCCACCCGCGCCCACCCTGCCACAGCAGGCGGCCCCAGCACTCAAGGCCTCACCTCCACCCTTCATCGCCACTCCGGTGCCCGTGTTGGAGCCCCCACTCCCGGGCAGCGTCTTCGACCCCCTTGGCCACTTCACCCAGCCCATTCTGCACCTGCCGCCACCTGAGCTGCCACCCCACCTGCCCCCACCACCTGAGCACAGCACTCCGCCACACCTCAACCAGCACGCCGTGGTCTCCCCTCCAGGTGAGCCCCAATAGTGAGGAGGGCACCAACCATGAGTTCTGGGTGGTCAGCAGCAGGCCTAGTAGCTCCTCGGGGGTCACTGGTTACTGAATGAGGCTTCCCAGAATATGCTCCGTGCAAAGTGTGGTGCACACAGGTCTCAAGTCCTCTAGAAAGCCCCTGGTGTCATACAGAATTTGAGTTCTGAGTTCTTTTGCCAGGCCAGGCAGTGTTGGATGGGGAATGGCCCTTTTTCCCCCTGCAGCTACCAGTTGGGAGGAGACTTCTACACCCCAATAAAACAACTCCTGGGCAGGAAGAATGCATGCTTGGCCTCGAGATAGCATGCCTGTCGGGGGATGGGGAGGGTCACTGACTGAGCTGAGGAGTGAGTAAGAGGAGCTATGGGAGGAGAGTGGTAGTGGGGGGACTTGGTGTTTATAGTGAATTTTGTGGTCCGGTGGGGCTGGGGTAGGGGTGATTGTGGCTGGAGGGCAACTGATAGGAGGCCATTAGAGTCCTAACAGGTCAGGTAGGGGGGAGTTGGGGCCTCAAGGCCACTGTCTTCTTTCCCTTCAGCTTTGCACAATGCGCTGCCCCAGCAGCCCTCGCGCCCCAGCAACCGTGCCGCCGCCCTGCCCCCAAAGCCGGCCCGACCCCCAGCTGTGGCACCCACCCTGGCCCAGCCAGCCCTGCTTCCACAGCCACCCATGGCCCAGCCCCCCCAGGTGCTGCTGGAGGAGGAGGAGCCGTCTGCCCCGCCCCTCACCTCCATGCAGATGCAGTTGTACCTGCAGCAGCTGCAGAAAGTGCAGCCGCCTGCCCCACTACTCCCTTCTGTGAAGGTGCAGTCCCAGCCCCCGCCACCCCTGCCACCCCCACC